>NW_005843540.1:72473-98939 GCF_000455745.1 Alligator sinensis
GAGATCTCATCCAAGCACATTGACTTCAGTGGCCATAACAGCAGAAGGATCCAACCCAGGAGAGGAGTCTTTCCAGAGAGTTGAGGTCAACAGTAATCGTTCTACCTTTGTGCTTGTGTGTGTGTTTTCACTAGCAAGAAAATAGTTTACATTCTTCAGGTGTCTTAGATTAGCTCTTATCGCAGGACTCCCACTTTTGAGGGAGTGAGCACTGAATGGCAGATAAAAGGCTGCAGCCCCTTTTCTGATGACAGTGATTAAGATAGGCTTTTGGACAGGCCTGAGCAGAATCAAAGGTATTATCAGCTGGCCTCAAATCCAGTTACTAGCAGCCACATTGCCATGTTTGAGCTTTCTAATGTTTACTGTATTCTTTCCCTTCTCCCGGTAGAGACAAGCTTTCTGGCAGGCATGCCACAATTAGCTCTCATCCTGACTGAATGCCACTCCAATCCCTTTCCCCTATCCTATATACTGCTCTGCTTTCTGCTCCATGTCTTCTGTTCCCTGCTTGAGTGGTGCTCTGCTTACTGCTCCCTGCCCTATCTGCCACTGTTTCCAGTCTTCTTCCCAGTTTGCCACTTGCTACCCACAGAGGCTGCCCACGCTACTTGGGAACCCATGTCAAAAGTTGGCCACCCCTACCTTTAGAATAGATCATTCGCTTCACACAGCGCAGCTAGTTTCCCAGCCCACACGAAGCAGCCTTTCACAGCCTAAACTAGGAATCCCTTACTACCGAAACTTGTAACAGGTAAAGCTTTCCTCATCACTCTTTATATGCATTGCCACAAGCTTTGACTTTACTAATAATGAAACATCAAGGATGGGATTTTCAGAAGCTTTCACAGATTTGGTTTAATTATGCTCATGCTTGAAGGTAATAGTAAATGGCAATGCCCTGCTGACATCAGTAGGAATAGAAGTAGACCGACACTTTGAAAATCCCACCTCAGTGAAGGTGAGTAGGACTTCTGAGAAAACCTAATACTATTCTTTATGGGAGAACTAGTTGGAAGGCTAAAATGGATAAAATAATGTTAGCAAGGCCATTGGACAGTGGAATTAAAGAGGAGTTATCTCCAGGGTCTTGAACATGATTAACGTGGCCTTCCTTAAGCTTTCTGTTTGCAGGCACCATTTTTAATTAGTTTTCTAGCTATTGGATTAGAGCCACAGTTTTGGGTTTGGCAGTTTAAAGACTTTCTGTCCTCCTAGAAATGGTAAAGATTCAAACTGTCAGGGGTAACCTGTTGACCTCCTGCAACCCAAGCGTACTTTTGCCATTAACTTACTGTAGTTCCTGTGACTTCCTGCTTTGAACTCCTTTTTTTTTTTCTTTAAAATCTACTTTTCAGCATCTGTGAAATGGCCAGATCACTGCTTTGCAGCCTTCCTACCAAATGACCAGAGCCATCAGTGTAGTGGTTGCACACGCTTTCAGCATTTTGAAAACACAGAAGAGAAGTGATGAAATCATTATCTCATTACTTATTTGTTGCAGACACCTAAAATTCCTGTCTGCAGCTCAGGGGTTTTCAACAACATCTATTTGTGCTTGAAATAACATATGTTAGCCATAAAATTCAAATAATTAGAATGTTACAGATGACTATAGTCTAGATGATTTTGTGTTTAGCAGGGGAATATTAAGTATGTTCTGTCATTGCTGATGTTTGCACTTCAAAAATAGGCTTTATTCGGTTTCTTTGTGACATTTAGGACATAAAAGCTACACAAAGTAACAAATTTACCCTGGACATTATATATGTACAGCCTCTTGCTAAATTTTGCTCATTTAATATTATTATATGATAAAATAAAATACGTTGTTAGAGTAACAGTTTTATTTGGCCTTGTGAGTTGAGATGGCCCTTCCTATTCTTTATTTTTATATTGTGATATCAGTGAAAATGTACTAGGTGATGTGCTAGTATAAAGAAGTGCACATTTCCCGTTTCAAAAGAGCTTGCAGTGTGAAGGGGAAAAATGGAATGGTATGGAAACTAATACTACAGACAAGCAAGGTAGAAGCTAGCATTTGTATTGGATTTGTAGGCTGGATTGCCCTTGTATAACCAAACTGTTGTCCGTGTTCCTGTTCTACATTGTGATTAGCTGGCTAATTTCCTGAAGGTTGTTTTTTTTTGTTTTAAATTCCTGATATAATGGAAGGCGATTACCAACATGTATGGTCAGAAACGATGTGTTTTCTGCATTGCATGCTAATCTGAAATTCAGTCACTTGCTGTCACATGGCTGTGGGAAGAGATCTTTACTGTCATGGGACTGATCTTATAAAGGTATACCTCCTACAAGAGTTTGACCACATTGATTTTCCTCTGGGGTCAGGAAGACACCAGAGTGCTCCATTCCTCTCAAGGACAACTCAACACCTCATCATTTCTTACTCTTTTTCCTTCTTACCAACCATACACTGCTTGGCTCTATTTCCTTTTACTTTTTTCTCTCATGTCACTTCAAGTGACAACTAAAAATACATTTCCATTGCTATCATAGAGAGACTCCATAATTTTGTGACGAAGTTGTGAGTCATGCTGTAGTGCTGAAGACAGCGAGAGAAAGGAGCTGCATTTCCAAAACACTCTAAGATTTGCCTAATGCATGCCTTGATATTACCTCTGAAATACAAGTGGAATTATCCACAGAGGTTGTAAATGTGGTTTGTATTTGTTTCCCCTAATGTCTGGCTAGGATTTCTGTCTTGTCAGCCATGTGGTAATTAATCTATTTGTGTCTCTTTGAAATCTTGATTGGTAATGTTAACCTTTGTTAATGTGAATATAGGATTTTTCCATTTGATTTACAGTGACAACTCTTGTGATATAATAGAAGATTAACAAATGGTGCAGTCCTCTGGGTCATGCTGAGTGTACTTGACAACTGTCATTAGTTCTCTGGGTATCCCTGTGAAATTTCTCTCTTTCAATCTTTTACATGGAATATTTGAAGTAAAGACTGAACTCTGGCCAGTATAAGCAGTTCCATGCAATAAAATACTTGGAGCTAACTTCAAGGAACAATGCTTTGCTGCTTCTCTGTTCATAGTTAGCAAAGTTCATATTGCAGTGCAACAATTCTAGTGATAAATAGGGACTTACCTAATTCCTGGTGGCTGCTGACTGATTTTATGGGCATAACATGGGGTCTGGCAGTCATTTCTCAGGCAGAGCGTGGCAGGCCCCCCACACTTTTGATTGGCCAAGGGCCCCAGTGGCCCTGCCCCTCACTGCTGATTTGCTGCGAGGGCTGCCTGTCATGCAGTCCTGCTCCTTACCACTGATTGGTGGAAGAGGTGGAGCCACACGGCAAGCAGCTCTCACAGCCAATTGGCACCAAGGCGCAGGGGTGGCAGCCTTCTTGCCAGCAAAGCCCCTCTTCTCCCATTCCCTGCCCGAGTGGGCTGCTGCAGTGCCAGTGGAGACCCAGCATTTTATTTTTCTTGGCATTTTTCCCCTCACAGATTTTGTAGGCATTGCATGGATTTTGCAGAATCCACAAAATCTGTATAACTGCAAATTTGGTAGGTCCCTAGCTATAAGCAAGGTGAAGCAGCTGTGCCTTTTAATCTTTCCATATGGTGCACTGCTGTGAGATAGAATAGGGTACTTCCCAGGCATCAGTACAGAGGAGGTAGCCATAACAGTGAAGGATATCCTGAAGTTTTCTGGGGCATTCATAGGGTGAAACAAATATTCTGTGGGAGAGGGAAGATTTAAACTCAGTGATTACTTTGTTTATGGATAACTTTAGATATTCTTCTGGTGCCAGCCAAGGAGAAGACAAGCAGAGAAATTGCCACTACTGTGGAGGTTGGTTATGAATGCTTTGAGCATGGGGAAGCTTTCTTAGATAAGAATGGACCACTTGCACAGTCTTCATTTACATTTTTACAGGATTTAATACTAAACCACTAATTTTCCTGTATGCAAAAAAAAATTGGAAATGAAGGGAAAGAATTTTGGATTGTCATTCTAAGGTTTTCTACTAGAACCTGTGACATACGGTACTACTGGGGTTATTAGGTAGGCTTCATAGAAGTTCACAGTATTGGAAAAGAAATGACAAAATGAGGTTCAAAACTGAAATGTTGGAAGAGATCTAGTGATGAAAAAGCAAATTAAGTGAGTCTGAACATTTCAGAGAGGCAACCTAAATTTTCTGGCAGGAAAATCTTATGAATGAGATCCGCTGAGCTTTGGAATAACCTCCCATGTGTGACGGTGGGAATTAGAAGATGGGAGAAAACACCACAACATATGCAGGAGGCAGCCCTCACAGCCAATCAGTGGTGGCCTTCCTAACCTACTACTTCCAACTTTCCTAACCTACTAAGCCTCCCTCTTGGAAGTAGTTGATTATAAAACAGATTTTCTAGGAAACTTTTTGTTCACAAGCTTTTTTTTTTTTTTTTTTTTTTTTATTCTTTATGCAAATCTCAGAAGATGGAGGAAATTTAATATTACACATAGATTCACAGATTTTTAGGGTTGGAAGGGACCTATTAGATCATCGAGTCCTACCCCCTGCCATGGGCAGAAAAGAGTGCTGGGGTCAGATGACCCCAGCCAGGTGTTTGTCCAAGCTCCTCTGAAGTACCTCCCAAAGAAGGTGACAGCACCACCTCCCTTGGAAGCATATTCTATATTTTGGCAGCGCTCACATTAAAGAATTTTTTCTTGATGTCCAATCTAAATTTGCTCTCCTTCAGTTTGCGGCCATTGTTTCTAGTTACCCTGTTGGGTGCCCTGGTAAACGTTGTATCCCCTATTTCCTAATGTTCCCCTCCCACCCGCCCCGATGAGTTTGTAGACAGCCTTAGGAAAAGGTTTTAATATTCTCGACCTTGGGAAAAGGTTTTAATAATTTGACATCATGTACACTTCTTAAACTTTATTTAGCAATGACACTTGAATAACCAATTATGATAGCAAAAAAAGAAGCTACTAGGAGGTATCTATTGTGTACTTTCTGATAGCCAGGTTTCTTAGTGCCTTTATTCATTAGGGGTTTTCTTTTGCAACATAATTTTATATTCTTGGTTATACTTGGAGCTTGGGGCATATTGGTATACTATCTCTCATTTGCTGCTTTTAGCCTGCCTGTAAAAGACTATGTATTTGTACATGTAGGGAATTTTTACCTGCACTCAGGGAAATGACTGCAGAGTAAAAAGATCCAAGCTAAGTTTGAAGTAACTTGTCTGTGTAAATGGAAGCAGTCTAGCCAAGGGGGCAGAGATAAAGTGACTGTCTTTATCTGTCTGGGCACTGTCAGGGCACATAAGTTTTGTAGTGGGCTCTCTGCTGTAGTGGCTGGTTTCCTTCCAATATCCAAAGTAGCTAGCTTAAACTTAGCCTGAGTATACTGTGCATCGGGGCCAGCAACCTTTTAGAGCAGTGCACTGCTGCTTGTGACCTGGCCAGCACCACAGGCCACAGATTTCCGTCCCCCCCATCCCCCACACAAGGATCTCCCTCTGCACTGCTTCCCTCCACAGCAGCAAAACCTCCTGTGGCTGTATTCACCTTGTGGTACCAGCTCTACCACTGTCTCCACCATGTACTGCCGATTCCCCTTCCCAACAGCAGTTGAAAAAAGCCAGATATGGTGGCATTGGTAAGCAGGACCTCCTGAGAGGTTGAGAAGTTAGGGAAGAGAGCAGGGAGGGCTGTGGAGGGGGTGCTGTGAAGGATCAGCAGCATGGTGAAGGGCAGAGAAGGGGGTTGTGCCATGCCCATTTATATGCTGCTGATTCACGCCTCCCCCCCCCAACTGGATCCAATCGCTTAATGGGCCAGATCCAGACCACAGGCCATAGGTTCCTGCCCCCTGCTCTACACTCCTCTGTAGTCGCTTCTGTGCATTCATGCTCCTGGGGTTGCACAAGGTATCACAGCAGCGATTTGGATTAGAATATCTCAAATAAAGCTGCTGATCTTATTTGGTGTAGTGCCAGGGGAACAGGAATTGCTTACATGAGAGCACAAGTAGTGTGAATAGTCTCTTCAGTTACCATTGTACAAGGCACAGGTCAGTGTCTAAAGGAACTGTTTGGTCCACCTTGTGCATAGGGGCCAAGCTTGCTGAGGCAACTAGCTCTGATAATAATATTGCCATGGAAGTTATTCTGACTTGTTTTGAAAATATGATATTAGCAAAAAAAATCCATACTATTTGACTTCCATGCAGATAGAGCCCTAAGCCTACATGGAATACATTTGGTGGAGGTTTGTACTGGTGCAGGATTCTCCATATTTATAGATTGTTGCAGAAAAAGAGACTTTATCTTGATTTTCTGATACATTTTGTCTTTCAGCTGTGCTTATGTAAGCAAATAATCTTGTCACTATTGACAGCTATTCTTTAACTTTTAAAAAACATATAACTGTCATGGGCTGGAAGAAGTTTTGTGTTTAACAGGCAGTTTGTGCCATATTGTTTATGAAGGCAACCATACCTATTTGCAACACAAACCTTCTTTCTTACGATTTTCCATAAGCCCATACGTTTAAACCCTTTTATTACAGACTGCAGATGGTTATTCTGTTTGCAACAGCAGTGTCATGTCGCCTGTTGCCACATGCATTGTAAGCTGCTGCTTTGAAAAATAATGTCTAGACATGCCCATAAAACATCTCCACTGTTATGATCCCTAGGAGAAACATACAAACTCATGAAATAATTAAACAAAGGATCATATTTTAGGGGGTGTGCGAGGGACCTTGGAACGCTGAATTAAAAAAACAAAAACATCTGTATATTGGATTTTATTGCATATACCCCTGACGCATGCACACCTTGTTTAAAGATGCAGTCACAAGTTAATTTTGTCCAGTAGCAGTAGCTTGTAAGTTTCTGTGAATTGTGATCTCTGGTTTAAAAAAAATAGGAAAAAATTACAACTGCATGTGAAAATTAGTGGAAGTGTAGCCAAAGTATATGACCAAACATGTGGTGGTAGCTAGTGAATGAGCTATTTTAAACACAGTTGTGTTGGCTGACATATAGGGAGAAGTTACAAAGACAAACTCTAAGGCAGTGGTTCTCAACCTTTTTTGTACCAGGACCCGTTTGTAAACATCAGTGACCAGTCCTGACCCAGTGCCCCTCACTCCTCGCCTGCTGCCCCCCTAGGCCCAAGCCCCTAGCCCTCAGTGTATGGGGCAAGGAGTGGGTATGTGTGTGGTGGGGGGAAGCAATCCCGAAAAGGCACGGTTTCCCATGTTTTTCTCCTTTAAAGGAGAATCCGTTTTTAAAGTGTGTTGATCCATTTTTCAAGTTTGTTCGTGACCCTTGCATATATGCTTGCAACCCACTTTTGGGTCGTGACCCATGGGTTGAGAAACGCTCTAAGGGACAAAAGAAATAAAAAAAAAACAAAAACCCAAACCCTCCTGACTTTGCTGTGGTGTAGAAGCCAACTGTATTTGTTTCAAATACAGTCAACACGAGAGTGGTTGTTAATGACATATGAAATGCTAAATAAGGTGGTGTTAATAATACATTCTAGTATGTAGAGTACATGTATTACATCCTAACGTAATGAATATTTAGTGAGACATTGAATTGGCGATCTGTTTACTATTTGATACTTCCAGTAGCTCAAGTTGTGAATGATAGTTGTGATATATGTCATAATTAGTCATCTTCTTATTGCAACTGTCCCACAAGAAGTTTAGCTAGCTGACAGAACCCAATTCTGAAAACTCTTCCCTTTGCTAATAGTCTATTCCTGCAGTTTTCTGTCACAAAATAGGTTCTAGTCTAAGATGAATGCATAAAAGAGCCTGGACTCTTAGCAGCTTGTTTTAAGGTTAATTATTTTTTTACTGATAACATTTATTTTCATATTTAATTGATATCAAATTATTACATTATTTTAAACGGAACTGTTCTTCAGTCCCTGGGTTTTCTCATTTGTCTGAGGAGTAAGCAATATTTCCTGTATCACAAAAGTCATCAGATTGTCTTCCTGCTTCACTTTTATTATTACTGTTTCAAGGTAACCTTTTAAAAATCAGTTTTCAACTTTCAGTTTTTCATTTGAAATTTTAGAATGTATTCCTCCCTCCGCCTTGCTATGTGTGTTCATATGCACACCCCTCCCACCCCCCACACCTTCCCTTTCTTTTACAAATAGACCTTTATCTTTTTGCCTCCCTCAGATTTGCTTCAGGCTTAATTTTAAATAGCAGTTGCCATTGTGGTGATAAACCTCACTGTAGGACAGAGGTTGTCAACCTTTTGACTTAAGGGACCCTTTGATAGGCTCATGGAACCCTTAGAAAATGCAGCTATTAGTTTCCACTTGTTTTTTGACTAGAGAAAAATAATAGAACAATTCTTCTGTTGCAGAGAAGTCTAAAATATCTCAGCAGATCTGAATGCTTTTGACATTATGGATTCCTGTTTGAAATCTCTGGGTTTATCTTGTGAAAGGATCTGAGAGCACCCCTGGGTGCTGTAGTGCCCTGGTTGAGACTCACTGCTATAGGGACTCATAAGAATATTCCTTTCTGAGACTGGTGCTCTTCAGTGGCTTATGCAAGTAGCAGAGCTAAACAGGCTGTTCAGTTTCATTGCTTCCTACCCTAGCTTTGTAAACTGCAGTACCATGTATACTTTTTAACTCTAAACTCACTTGCAAGGATCTGATTCTGCAGCATGCTGTGTACGTCCTGCAGATGAACACCCTGTATGAACTCTGGCACTTGGGAACTTCAAATTTCAGTTCACTAAACTGAGGGTTGAGGGTCCTCAGCGGTTTACAGATTGGTGCTTACATTTAGCTGGCCAGACTTCAGTTGTAGGACTTTGTTGAAACACTTGCTAAGTTACCTGAGGTGCACAGTTTATTTCTGGCTTTCATCTAGATGAGAGGTTTGGAACATGCAAGTACCTAACGTGGGAAGGGAAGCCGAGTTTTTTGTTTTGTTTTGTTGAAAATGGAAACTAGAGTTGCACCAATACATCAGTCCGATTATCGGATTGGCACCGATATAAAGAAAATGGATTTTATCAGAAATCAGCCTGATTTCACCGATAAATGCCCATGCATGTGCACAGTTGCAGCACAGCACACAGGGAGTGAGGAGCAGAGCCCAGCAGCGTGGAGAACTGTGTGCAGCTGATAAGTCTGGTGTGGTGGACAGGGAGGGGGGAAGGGGCATGGGGGGTAGATCAGTGACCCCTGCAGTGAGGGAGGGAGGGGCTGGGGCAGGCGTGGGACAGAGCTGTGGCTCGTCTGGGGGTGTGTGCGGAGGGGGGGGGGCGGCTCCTACTGCTGTGCACACCCCCGGGGAGGCATGAGGGGCACGTTCCCCCTGGATCTGTGTGTGGGGTGGGGGCAGACTGCCGCTGTGTGCCCTGGGGCAGGCAGGGGTGGGGTGGGTGGCAGGGCTGGGAGGTGGCACTATGGGGAATTTGGAGTGGTTGTAGCTCACCCTATAGCTCCCCCTTCTAGTACAGCTTCCATCTACCCCGCCTGCGTGCAGATCTGGGGCACATGTCATCCCCCCCCGCCCCCCATCCCCTCCTGGGGTACATACAGCAGTGGGAGTTGTCTCCCCTGCCCTTGCTGCCTCATGAGCCACGGTTCCATCCTGCACCCGCCCCACCCCAGCTGGGCAGCATCTGCCCCAACCCTACTCCCTCCTTCGCTGCAGGAGCCTTGATCTGCCCCCTCTTGCCCCTTCCCTCCCCCATCCCTGTCCACCACACCAGATTTACCAGCTTCAGGCAGTTGTATCAGAAATCAGATCGGTATCAGCCGTAATGCCTCCTTAAAAATCAGCTCTTGGTATTGGCCCCCAAAATCTCTATTGGTGTACCCCTAATGGAAACGTTCCTTTGAGAAAATTTTCTTCCTTGTTAAAACACTTTAATGCTGTAGGTATGGAACTGTGAAAGTCGTTTTGAGAGAGGGTAAATTTCAAATGTGGTCAGAACTGGTAGATCAAAGCACAAGCATAGTCTTGGAAATGAGATGGTAAATCAAAAAGCAAAATGTATTCTCAGACTTGGGATGCCCCAAATTATTTCTGAATCTACATCCTTCCAGCATTGATTAGATCTTTCCCAATGCATGATCAGGGCTCTGGCTGCCTTTTGCATGTCTTTATGATGTTATAAGTTTAATTTTGAAGTTTTCCACATACTGCTTGCTAGATGGATCCTTGTGGTCAATCTTTTTTATGGCTGGGAAGTGGCTGCCACTGCAGATCATGTAATCAAAGAAAAGTAGAGCTAGAAGGGGCCTTAGGAAGACATTTAGTTCAGCCCCCTATTTAAGGGAGGATCCAAAGCTCTTAAGTAAGTGTGTGTGTATTAGGCACTGTCTAACAATTTCAAGAATGGTCCTCACGCATTACTAGGTGTAATGCCTGAAACATCAAAAACTCCCCTTAACTTGTCACATATAAAACATGGAGACAAGTGCTCCTTCAGCGTCCCACCAGTGGAAGGGCAGGAAGTAGTTCATTAAAAATGTGTTCAGGAAATCCAAGGAAGAGAACTATTCCCCTGCTAATGAAGAAGGCAAAAAACCCCACAGTTTTTGCCAGTCTTATTGTGGGGTAAAAATCCTTCCTGATCCTGAATTTGTCTATTGGTCTGACTCTGAGCAGAGGAGTAAGATCATTTAGCCAGTAACTTCATCACACACCCCACTCAAAATCCCCAGCTTTGGCTGTGGTCAACATCCAGTACTCTGAAGGAAGTGAACCCCCTACCCCACAACACCAGTAGCACTGCAAGAAGAAAAACTTCCTTCCTGGCCCTATATAACACCTTGCAAGTCCCAGAAGCATAGAATAAGCAGACAACTTCCATTATGCACAGCAACCTGGGAACTGCAAACACAACTCCACATATTATTGACTCCAAGATGAGCATGGGCCAACAATGCAAGGTCACGGCCAGTAGGGCTAACCGTACCTTGTCCTACATCCACAGATGCACTTCAGGCAGGGCCAAGGAGGTGATCCTCCCCCTCTATGCGGCACTGGTCAGGCCACAGCTGGAGTACTGTGTTCAGTTCTGGGTGCTGCACTTCAGGGGGGATGTGGACAGCATTGAGAGGGTCCAGAGGAGGGCCACCCTCATGATCTGGGGACAGCAGGACAGACCCTACGAAGAGCAGCTACGGGACCTTAACCTGTTCAACCTTCGCAAGAGAAGGCTGAAGGGGGACCTGATGGCCATCTCTAAACTCACTAGGGGGGACCAGCAGGGTTTGGGAGAGACGCTGTTCCCCCTAGCACCCCCCGGGGTAACAAGGAATAGTGGCCACAAATTGTTAGAGAGTAGGTTTAGATTAGACATCTGAAGGCACTACTTCACAGTCAGGGTGGCTAGGATCTGGAACCAACTTCCAAGGGAAGTGGTGATGGCTCCTACCCTGGGGGTCTTTAAGAGGAGGCTTGACGTCTACCTGGCTAGGGTCATTTGAGCCTGGTTTTCTCTCCTGCCCAGGGCAGGGGGTTGGACTTGGTGATCTACAAGGTCCCATCTATGAATCTATATCATATACTTTGAATGAGCTGGAACTCCTTTTGTAATCATCTTATCCCATCCATGTGTTTATCCCAGCTCCTTTAATTTTTCATAACTGGTTGGAGAGTTTTTCTTCAGTCTCCTGCTGCTAAGTATGGGCCTTTCTCATTTCCATCTCCTCTGGACTTCAGGTGTTCTCTTCTGCACCTGCTCTGAGTGATACTCTAGGACACAAGTGTCAAATATGTATCTTATAGTCCAAATCCATCCTGCGGAGCCATTTCCTTCAGCCCATAAGGCCTCTGGACGGGCTGGGGATTTGTGGTGGGGTGAGTAGGGGTAAGGCCTACTGAAGTCAGGTATGGAGTCCTGTTGGGGACTCATTTCACTGTTGGGGGACAAGGGCGGGGAGCAAGAACTGTTTGTATAATGGTGAGAAAAAATCCTCCAGCAGCAGAGCAAACAATCCAGAGAGGAAAGGACCAGAAGAAGAAACTCAACTGTGGGAAAGGACCAGAGAGCCACAGGACAGTAACAAGTAGTACAAAAGGAAAATGAGTAGCTCAGAATGCAAAATATGTCTGATGAGTGTGTATATATACAAATCTGAGAAGTCTGGGGACCAAGCAAGCTGAGCTGGTAAGTTACAGCCTGTGAAAGGAACCATGATGTGATTGGCATCACAGAGACTTTGTGGAACAGCTCTTATGACTGGAACATCAACATTGTGGGCTACACTGTTTCAAGAAGGTCAGGGTTGGGAGAAAAGGCAGTGGTATTGCCTTGTATGTCAAAAATACATATACTTGTTCCAGGGTTCAGGAGGAAGAAGGTAGCAGATTAGAATGTATTTGATGACACAAACGGTGATAAAAGGTGAAAGATACAACACTAATATAATGGTGGGGAAGAAGTAGATGATGCTCTCTTCAAGGAAGTGACAAAATTATCCAAAAGTTTTGAGATGGTACTGATGGGAAACTTCAGTTTTCCAGGTTTCTGCTGGAGGAATCATGTACCCAAACAAAATGTTGAGCAAGTTCCTAACTTACGTGGAGAACAACTTTCTATTCCAGGAAGCTGAGGATACAACTTGGGGTATAATCTACTTTGTTTTGTACTGACCAATAGGGAAAACTGGTGGAGGATATGAAGGGGATGGGAAAATTGAGAAGAAATGATCATGATATGATAGAATTTATGATCCTGACATGGGAAAAGCATGAGGTCAGCAGAATTAACGCACTGGATTTAAAAAGGTGGATTTCAATTGATGTAAGGAGATAGTAGGTATGGTTTCATGGAAGGACGGACTGAAGGTTCAAGGCTCCCTAAAGGGCACTGTATTGGAAGTTTTTCTGACACGATGGAAGCACAGTAAGAGCTCAGTGGTAGGAGCTTAGCGTGGTTGTACTAGGAGCTTCTAGGATGCCTCAAATGCAAAAAAGAAACATACAGGAAATAGATAGGCAGGTCACCTAGGGAGTGTACCAGGAAATAACAAGAACTTGCAAGACAAAATTAGGAAGTTAAAGGTAAAAATGAACTTCATCTGGTGAGGCAAGTTAACAACAATAAGAAGAGGTTGTGTAAGTATGTTGGCCAGAAAAGAAAGACCATGGAAGTTGTGGGCTTAAACACTGCATAAATTGCCAGGATGAACTTGTAGCAGTAGATGCAAAGAAGGTGACACTGCTCAACAACTACTTTGCAGCTTTAAAAAAAATAGGTTGTAATCAGACAGCTAACAAAGATTATTTGGGCAAGGAAGGGGATAAGCTGAGGGATGAGATAACAAAAGAAAGTCAGAGAACTGTTTATGGGTCTGAATGAATTCAAGTTTGCAGGGTCATCACAGGGTACTGAAGGAACTGGCAGAGGAGACCTTGGAGTCCTTGGGAATACTTAAAAAGTTGTGGGAGATGGGCAAGGTATCAGAAGAGTGGAAAAGGGTCAACATAGTGCTCCTCTTTAAAGCAAAAAAAAAGGCAAAAAGGAGCACCCAGGCAACTGTAGACTGGTTAGCCTCACCTTGATACCCAGGAAGTTTCTGGAGCACAGCATAAGGAAGTCCATTTGCAAGCCCTTGGAGAAGAAATGGCTGATCAGGAGCAGATGGCATGGATTTACTATGAACAAATCAGGTCAAATAAATGTGATCTCTTTATTTGACAAGAAGAGATTCAAAATAAACATGTTGAAAAGCACCAGACACAAGACTGACCTCTCTGGTGCCCCACTCCAAACCTTCTGCCATTCCAACATTGATCCATTTCTAATTGCCCTTTGCTTATGGCTACTTTGTAGTAATTGTATATAGCCCATGTTTTTCCTGCTTACGAGAAAGTCATGTGGGACTTTATCCAAAGTCTTATCTAAGGTCCAAGTACATTATATCCACTGAATTTCTTTCATCTGCCCAGCTACTTACTTGGTTGAGACGGAGATAGTTGTTTGGCACATTTTGTTCTATATAGGCTGCTCATGGTAAGCCTTTTTTCTTTCAGATGCTTACAAACTGACTTCTTCAGAATTTGTATGAGTAACTTCCTGGTTATTGAACTCAGGCTAACTGGTCTATAATTCCCTTCCATTTTGTCCTTTTAAAGAGGGATTCTGTTGGCCATATTCCTGTCTTTTGGTACCTTACCTATCACCCCTGACTTGGTAAATATAAGGCCAAGGGCTCCACAGTCCCTTCTGCCGGTTCCTTCAGTACCCTGGGGTGAAGCTCATCCTGCTGCCTTGAGTTGGTTCAGATCAGTCAAAACTCTCTGGGCATTTTGTTTATTATGAACTTCAGCTGTTTCACTTCTGTGTCTATATATTTTTTATTAGCTGTCTGGGTGTAGCTTGGTGTTAGTGTGTGTTTTGTTTTTTTTGTGAAAACTGAGGCAAATTATCCGTTGAGGAGCTCTGCCTTTGCATCTTCTGTTAAAAGCTCACCTTGACTATTTAGCAGTGGCCCCACAGCTCCTTTAGTTTTTCTTTTCTGACCAACATATTTATAGAACCCTTTGTTATCCTCAACTTCCCTCTCTCGATGTAACACGTTTTTTTCCCCTTTCGCTTTGTCTCCCTGGTTTTATTCTTTCAAGCTCTTGCCATTTTAGGTATATTTTTCTTGGTGACCTGCTCGGCACTCCATTTTATGTATGTTTTTCTTTTGATGTTTAGGCACCCAAGAAGTTACTTGTATTGGCCTCTTGCCATTCTTCTGTACTTGTATCATATTAGAATAACCTCTTGGTGAGCTTTCTATACTATGCCTTTTAGAAACTGTCAGCCCTCCTGGGTTGCTTTGTCCTTCAGTCTGTTCTCTTATGGCACTTTGCCTTCTGTTTCCTTTAGTCAGTTGGAATTTGCCCTTTTGAAGTCCAGCAGAGGTATAGCAAGTTCACTGAGTGTCTGAGGTGGGGGGTATGCCAGCTGTGGCAGGAGAGATAAGTGAGGGGAAAGGAAGGCTTACCTTCTCAGGCTGCTGCTGTTTCTGCTACTGCCGCTGTATTTAGCAGCCTAAGCTTCACTTGGTGGCAGTTTCCCTGTGGGCTCCCTGGGAGCTGACCCTGATGTCCCATTCACTTCCTCCCGCTATACTTCACCGTATATGTATATTGGCCCTAGGGCTGTGTCTGCTTTGCAAAGGCTCACAGACAGCAGGGAGCATCATTCTGCTTGTTCCACTTGCCCCACAACCTCCTGATACACTGCTTGGTGTGGCGTGGCAGTGCTCTGTCTGGCTCCTATGGCAGAAACTCTTGTGGGGGCAGTTCTGCACTCCCTCAGTTGGTGCCTGGGGCTGGTGCTTCACTAACCCCCTTCTAGTTACACTACTGAAATCCAGGAACAGAAAGTTGTCCTTCATGCAAGTTTGGAACTTGCTTGACATTTTGTGTTGGCTATATCATTCTTCCAGCAGACACCCAGAAAGTGAAAATCCCCTATCAATACTATCTACCCCAATACCTTCTTCCTGATATGGCCGCCTGAAACAGACTCCCATGATAATATCACAATTATATTTCCTCCTTTTATCTTCTTACAAATACACTCAGATCTGTTATATTCTTTTTCCTAGACTAGAATAACTTGTATATTTTTTGACGTATAGTGCAGTCCTTTGTTCCAAAACCTATCCTTCTTAAACGGAGGATACTCCTCAATGTTTAGTCATGTGAGTTGTCCCACAGAGTCTCTGTGGGTGTGTCTACACAAGATGCTTACTGCATAGTGGACTAATTAACTATGCAGTAAATGTCTTGCAGACAAGGCCCTTTGGGTAAATCCTGTATCTTTTATTAGACCTGGTCAAATAGTTGGTCTAATAAAAGATATCAGATTTACCCAAAGAACCTTGTATGCTTATGTCCTTAGACCAACATGTCTGCAACCTATACCCCAGTAAACATCTTGGCATCTGCACGTGCACCCTTAGGGCGCACAAAACTAATAAACTTTGCAGCAGGGTAATCTTGTAAAATACCCTGCTGTGGAGTTTTTTCATGTATGTTAATCACATGTAGATGTGCCCTGAAAGACTTGCACTAATTAACTTATAGCTTTCTTTACAGACTGAGACTTGCATTTCATCCTGTTTGTTCTTCACGCTCCTTGGATTTGTATACATGCGTCGTTAAATTTTTCATTTTGACCTGCTTGCTTTTAGGGGTGTACAAAGCAGGCAGTATTCAATTCGGATTCAGCCCAATTTGGGGGACTGATTCGCTTCGCTGATTTGGATAACTGTCCTGATTCGATTTGGCTGAATCTGAAGATTCTATTCTGATTCAGAGAATCAGCGATTCAGCCACAGGCACAGCTTTATATGTTTTTACTACATACCTCAAGGTATCAGGCATGGCTCCTGAACGTTGAGATGGTGGAGCGGATGGGCAAATCTCCTCCGAGTTGAATCAGCAACCAGAGCTTCACATAGCCCTACTTGCTATCCTTCTGCATCACTTTTTGCTGTTTTGTGGCTCTCCAGCTCTTCCCTTGAATTAAGCTCCCCCTCCCACCCTTTGGCATTCATCCTTAATGCAGGTCCTACATGATTCCTCCTCTTGACATGATTAGATGGAAGAAACTGTTGAAATCTAATGAACTATGACGTTTGTTATAAATTCATTAATAGCTAGCATTTTCCTGAGGCTTTGGTTTACAGAAGCATTTATGAGTTTTTGTGATGGGTAGATTTCCAGTACAGCCGTAATCTAAAATGGAAAAAGGTTTTAGTTGAGAATCTGTAGTTTTTTCTCTGAGGATCTTTGACCAAATCTTAAAGCTTATAAATGTGGCTCTCCCTTGGCCAGTTTTTATGGAGTTCTTTCCTTGTGAATTTGTCCGGTGGCTTGTATGTACAAGGTATGCAAATTTTATTCTTTTGCTTTCTGATGTAATGCATAAATTGGGAATTACTGGGATTCTGATTATAGTTTTTTTGCAATTATCAGCAGTCTTTGCTTGTATGTTGGTAACCATATTTACCATCATTTATGTTATCAGAAAAATATCTTCTAGTGTCCTGTTGAAGCCATGTCACTACCTGTGCAGTATGTATCCATCTGTGCTTGCTTTTTTTTGTAATTATGAAGTCAACGGCTGTTCCAAACTAGAGAGGAGAAAATGACTGTAGCTTGACACCAGTGTGTGCGCTCAAATCTGCATTTTCCTATTCTGTGCAAACTGCGCTTCTGACATAAAGCCTTGATGCTGATTACATCCTGGCTCTTACCCTTTAATAGTTGCTATCATAATATAACAGCTAAAAAGGAAATGCTTATTAAAATGGTGTGTGTGTGTGTCTGTCTGTGCGCGTGCACGCATGTATATGAAAACTCAGAAATCATCTTGATTTTGCTGTCCTGTTTTTGCATCTGTGCATCCCTGCCTTGATACTGATTAAAGCAAAGCCCCATGAAATGTCAAACACCATATTGCATTAACTCAGAAGGGTTTGACAGTTGGAGAGAGCAAGTTTTATAGCCAAGGTCCTTCTATAGAGAACACCTTGCTTGACTTTTTTTTTTTTTTTAAGTGATGCAGTGTATTTAGCCATACACAATCCATTCATTTAAACTTAATAGAAGTAACACAGCCAACTCTTTGGATCTTGTTTTAAAATGTCAACTGCATTGCCTCCAGTCTTGGACAGCTAGGTTCCCTATTCGAGCAGGTGTGCTTCGCTAGATCTTGAATTGTGAATGGAAGATAGAATGGGAAAGCAGTCTCACAGACACCTGAGATGTTCAAGCTTAGTGCTTTGTAATAAGGTTTACAGGAGAAGTTGGATTCTTCTTTATACAAAACAAACCTCTTCAAATCACTCCAAAATTGATGGCAGTGTCATTAGTATTTAATCTCTGTGCTTCAAGAGCTGCAAATACATCATTGCTGACTCTTAAAATAATAGACTTTGAGAAATGCTGTACAAGAAAAATGGAGGGAGGCAGGAGAATGTATCAAAGCAGTGGGTTCTCAAATGTTGACTGTGATCTGCAGAAAACAAGGAGAAGGCATATGGTTAATGGGGAAGGATCCATGAGAAGATGCTGCTTTTGCAAAGGTGTGTAGAATAACAGAGTTTAAGGCATAAATATGCATATATGTTTATCTAGGAAAAAGAATAGCATTCTGATCCCATCCTTACTGTGAATTTGCTTCCCTCTATTAACTCAGCTTTTTCATAAGACAGCATATCAAAACGAAGATTTTGTCAGCAGTTCAAATTATATAGATGCATTTTCACATTTGTTTTTTTTTTTCTGATTTCCACTCTGCTGTAAATGTTCTTGACCTCTTTACTATTATTAAGCAATAGCTTTAACTTTGTAAAGTGGCCATCAGTGTAGCAGGGTATCCTTCCAGGGGTGGCTTTGAAGCCCCTCAAGTTCCTTCAGCCCTTTCTTTCCTGCCATGCCTTGATGTATAGTGTTGTTTATTAAAGGCAGCTGCCTAAGACCTTCCCAATCCTGACTTTAGTTTCACTACCACCAAATGCCTGTGGTCATTGCCTTAAGAGCTAATAATTGCATGGCTCCAATCTGCCCCTGTACCACGCCCTATGCCTTGCAGGTGTTACCACTCCTTGATGTTTACCTTATCCCATTCAACCCCTCTCTGGTCTTTCAGTACACTCAGCCCCTCTCTCTGGGCTCCTGGACCCTCTCTGATCCCTCAACCTCTCTCTGTGCTCCAGACCCCATACTGGGTCCCCAGAAACCTCTTTCACCCCTTAATTGCTTCCCAAACCTCCAAACTGTACTCTCCCTGCTGGCTTTCAGGAGCTGCAGCCTTCAAGATCTTACTACCTGTTCATCTCAGGTCTGGGGCTTATATCTTTTCTAAGCCCAGCCCTCTCCTAATCAGGTGAGGCTCTCATTAGCCCCCCTCCCAACCTGCGGGCTGTTTTTTTCAGGCTGCCTTTCCTTTTAAAGTGGCAGGTGCATTAAGTGCCCTGCCACAGTCAGTTCCTTGTATTTATCACTATTATGCATAAATTATTTCAGCCAGGCCACAGAGCTGTTTTGACCAAGGATTGCAGGTCTCCCCTGTGGGGAAGTGTTCTGGAATAAAGGCTTACCTGTATTGCTTTTCTTGTCTTTTCCCTTTCTTCCATTTCTCCTTGAGGAACATTTAATGAATGATGGGGGCTTATATTTTTTCTTTGTAGCTTGAAACTGATTTTGAAAATTAAATAAATAAAAAAGACTGAGTTGGTCTGAGCATATTCCTTTATCCTTTAGCATGGAGACTCAGCCTGGGCTGCCATTCCTGTATTTCTGGAGTGGAATCCAGCCCCTAATTATCACATTAGATGCACATTCTGGTTCTTTGGCTCGACTTCACTGCTGCCCATCTGTTATCCTGGCACTGTGCCCACTTACAAAGTAGCCTACTGGTTTCAGCAAGAGCATAGGAATCGACCAAAGATGGGTTAAGAGGGACAGCCTGCAGAAGCATTTATGTTCAGTCTCTTCTGCCAGAGCTCTTCCTGTTAGCAGACAATAGCATATAAGCCCATATGCTTCGCTACATCAGATCACATCTGTGGAAACAGATGTGGACATAGTTGTACAAACACTTGATAAGGAAGGGCATACCAATAGGTGCACCTTGGACCCCGGTACAGGTTTCTAAAGCCCTGTCTTACGGGGGGGGGGGTTTACCATTGTAGCTGAGCTTTTCAACATCACTGATATGAATGCCAGGCAGAGATGCATGTAACTGGTTGGTGAAGTAGATTAGATAAAGTACTGATTCATTTGTACCACAAAGAGAGGAATGAGAGGAATCTGTTTACTCCTTCCCCAACTATTCTGGGTTCTGGTTTAGAGTGAAGTCATTCTTTTTTCCCATGGACTTGTCTTAGTCTGAGGGTCATTGACATGTTTGTAATGCAGTTCTTTCCCCTGCAATAAAATTAAACCAGGTAGCACTTCAGGGACAAACCAATATTTAGTCAGTTTTTCAAAAGAAGTTCCAGGTACTTAGTTTGCCCCTGAGTTTGCCTGACAATTTTTCTGGTTTTCTGGTTGCTTTTTTAAAATGTTTCTCCATTTTATTTATATTTATATTTTCTCTATTTAAAAATATTTCTCCGTTGTAGCTATAGTAAAAACACAGAGAAGTAAAGGACTTGGGGCTGCACTTTGAGCCCCTTATGCCAGTCATATGAAATAACAATGGCACATACAACTACTGCAGGAAGGAGAGGAATGGAGCAGGAACTATGGGACTAGATCAGGCTGTTATGCTGTAGTCATCTCAGCAGAGCTGATGGAGAGAAGGAACAAGGTTGACCTCAGAGCAAGTGGCCACTGGGCCAACGGCTTCCACCATTCACCTACAGAAAGGGGAAGGAAACAAGAGCTCTTTAGCAAAATTGCATGAGCTGACCACCATTGCTATCTCCAGAAACACATGTGACAGCTTCTGCAGTGGCTAGATGTTTACCACGAGGTGTGGACATACCTGGGGGTGGGGATGTTGCAAGACCAGTGCCCACAGATATGAGGCTGAGGCTAACCATCAGCTACTTGTTGGTTCCAGCCTCCCACTTCTCCAGGGTCTTGAACCAGCTCCTGTGCCACCTAGGGCTGACAATCAGCTGATTGTTAGCCTCTGGATCATAACAGGGCTAGCTCGCGACCCTGGTGCAGTGCTGGGGTTTACTGTCAGTTGACTGTTGGTCCCTGCCCAGACAGCCCTGAGTTCAGTTCACCAGGGATGTCTGATCAGACAACCAGCTGATTGTCAAAACCCCTTGCTTGGCAGCTCTGGCCAGGCTATTGGGAGTTGGAAGTGAGAGGCTCCTGGTGGGGGCAACCAAAGGGCTTCATGGCAGGAGCCTTTAAACCAACAAGTGTGAGGTTTAGAGCCCTTTGCCTTTCCCCCTTTCCTTCTCTCCCCTGACTCCTGCCATGACCAACAATCAGCTGATTGTCACCCCCAGCTACAGAGTAAATTCAAGGTGTCATAGAAAGCAGCTGTAAAAATCTACGTATCGGGGTGGGCAACCCCTGCCATGTGTGCCACAGCATGGCATGTAAGGCTGTTTTCCTTGGTGCACTACAGCCGGCCTGGGCTGCAGGCAGCAGCCACCGGCCATGGAGCCCAGGCTGCTTGCTGCAAGCCCTGCTTGCTACAAACCCTGTCTGGGCTCCGTGGCAGGCAGCAGGTGCCTGGAACCCAAGCCAGATATGGCAAGGAAGCTACAACCAGAGCACCAGGGTCCAGAGCCCTGGCCCAGCTCCATGGCCAGCAATGGCTGCATGCATGCCTTGGGGTGCACAATAGGGAAGGGGCCTGAAACAGCGCAACCCCAGCCCCTTCCCTGCCATGCTTTCCAAGGTCCACATGCAGCTGGACCAGGGCTTGGGACCCCGATGTAGCCACTTGTAGCCTTGCGGCTGCTTGCTCTGAGCAGCCTGGGCTCCATGGTGGGTGTCAGAGGCCTGCCCAGAGCCCAAGCTGATTGCAGCAGACAGCCACAAGGCTAAAAGTGCCTGCACTGGGGTCTGGGGCCCTGGCCTGGCTCATTGCTGGCAGCAGCTGCATGTGCACCACGGGGAGCATGTCAGGGCTGTACTGCCACAACAAAGATTGGACCCCTTGCGATTCCCCCGCTGTCTGCCTTGGCACACCATCATCTTCCAAGTCCAGGTTGTGGGGGTTTTTGGCACTTGGCCCAAAAATGTTGCTGACCCCATTCTGTATTATTTGTGGAACATTTTTCAGGCTTGTTTTCCATTGTATGATGCCTTAAATTACGTGCACATGTAGCACCCTTGCCATTTATGTGGCGATTTAACATGTTAATCAAGGCTTGTGTGTAATGTGTGGAGGGAGGCAAAGTAACGCATTTGGCCTGGCAATGTCTCAGTTTTGCCATCTATGTGGAATTAGTAGTGCCTTCCCATCTTTTCTAAAGCACTTCAACATCTTGGTATTAAAGGTGTTGAAACTTCATTATTTGTTTAACCCAACTTCATGCCTAATTTTTATCGTCAGAGTTTGAGCATGTCTAATCCCACTTCATTCTGAAGCTGTCTCGACAGCTGCATACTGAATAAATATTTATGGTTTCTGATATATTAGATGAACTGTCCATATACATACCTCAGAATACCATAGAGACTGCATCATGTACCAGTATTAATCTTGCTACAGTGTGAAGATGCTAAAGGGATAGCTAGTTAGAAAATCAACATGACCATATGAAACTGTCTGTTTTACAGGAATGTGATATGATTATGTAATATCAGTACTTTGTGTGCATTTTGAACAGGTGATTGATTTCTGTTCTGTTTGAAATGGGAGTTTGTGGGTAGCCTTAATTCATTTCCTAGTATCATATTTGACCTATAAAGCAATTTTTTCTTCAGATCATTTCTGGATGTGCAAACATCTATAGCTATATTATAGCTAAGTTGTGTTTTTTTTCTAGTTCCAGGATAGTTGAATGGGCACAGTTGGTGGTAGAAGAGGGTCAGATTTTGGTTAGTCCCTATGGTGTTTTACTGAGGATGCTGCTATGTTACGAACCAAAGTAAATGGAAGGTAAGTTATTTAGCAAAGTTACCATAATAGTTTATTTTGTGTATGCTCTCAGCAACTAGTCTCTCTCTCAATTCCTTGGGAAGATCACAACTTACATATCCTATTAAATAATGAAAGTTGCTGCTGTCATTTTCTTTTTGTGCAGGGCTTGTGAATCTTGCTCTGGCTAATGTTTGTGAACAGTCTTACAGAGAAGGTCCAGTGACAAGGAGATTCTGGGCCTCTGACTTTGAATTAGCTTTCCTTTACAGTAATAAAACAAAAGGGGAGACCATCTTGTGAGCAGCCAGTTAACGTGGAATACAGGACTTGTCAGCTTCTCTTTCTTTTCTTTTTTTGCTTTAAGCCCAAGGCCTTCTTTCCTTACTTCATTTCATATAACCACTCCTTTTGCAGTGCTCCTGCTGCTCTTAATGGTGTGTTCCATATGCTGAAATGTGAGCAGCCCTTTGTCACGCGGCCACTTTTGGTTGCAGAAACTCCCAACACTTCTCTTGGACAGTAGGCTAACTTGTGATCTGACATCAGCAATTTATAGAATTTTGACTTGGCCTGATGGTTGGAAATTACTTACGTGGCCACTTTGAAAAAATGTGGCGTCCAATCAGGATCTGCAGTAAAAATAACCCTCCGGTACAGATCATCTCTTCTCAGTGATGGTTAGAGCATTCAGACATTGGAAGCATTTTTGGATATTTCCTTTCCAATACTGCTGAGTTGATAATTCACCCTGAAAAGGCCATTTATTCAAGCTCTTTGCTGGCAAATGAGCGCAGGAGTGGCAGCTGTTTATAAGGAAAGAGTAGGACAACACAGAAATGCCATCTGGACCAAGGTGCGGGTCAAACAGTCTCTGTTACAAGCAGGGGTACTGGAAGAAATTCCAACATTGGGGGGTGGCTGGACAGATGGTCTGTGATTGCTAAGTGCATTGACACCTGCAGAAAGCAATGAGCTATAACAGCAAAGTACTTTTTTCTTTGTAGCTTGTTAAACTTGAGAACGAATAAGTGCAATAAACGACTTAAAATAGCTAGCACTATTGAATGCACTAGCAAAATGAGAATGGCACCTGCTTTGCAGTGACTGATGGATGGAAGATTGGCCAGGGGAAAACCAGCTTAAAAGGGGGTTTTCCAAAAGATACAGAAAATTCTGTTTTCTCCATAATTAATTTCTTTGTCACCACAGTCTCTAGTGACTTCAATAACTGGGAAAACATTAAATCTTCAGTTTGTGACTGTTACAAGACTTAGGGTGTCTGTGCCATTGAGTCAGAGGATTAAGATGTAGTAAATACTTTTAGATTTTCTCATACCATAGGCATTTGTCAGTGGTGTTTTGGGGGAATGAAAATGTCACTAACCAGATGGTTAGCTTGAGCAACACATCATGCTTAAAAGCTACTGTCTGGTGAGTCATGTGCTGAGAGACAGTTGTAGTTCACTGATTACTACAGTTGACTGAGACCAAGTGTATCTTAAGTTTGGAGTATCTAACTTTTTGTGAGTTGTAATCAATTTAAATACATTTTAAATGCCTGTCATTTACAAACCTAGGTACAGTGTAACTATATCGTAGCTTCTGATATGTTAGTTTAAAAAAACATTCGCATAGGATCAGCTGTTGAGGAACCTTGCAAATATCTGGGTTGCGACCCAGCAAATATCTTCAATTTGCTACTTTTACTAAGTATTAGAACTGAAATAGTCAAACCTGGGTGCCTGCAGTTAGATTGCTAAACTAGTGTCATTGTGCATCCTATTTTTACTGGGACAGTCTCATTTGAAACATCTGTACATGGCATCCCAGTGGTTTGGTCAAATGAAGACTTTTGTCCCATTTGTGACCAGATTCAGTAGTGGCAGTGGTCTCCAGATAGAGAGTATGAGGGATTGCCAGTCCTCTGGCATCCTGCAGCTCTCCACATGCCTGGCTCTGTCCTTCTTTCTGGTGCCATCAACTGAGACTGGAGCTTAGAGACAGCTACGTGTGTTTGGAAATGTGGGGTTGGGGCACGCAGTGTCCTTTTTTTGAGTCATGGGAGATACTGTCACTGTTGTAAACTTACATTTAGCCCTGACATCTCAGCACCTTTGAAAATTAAGCTGTACTTGCATCCTGGTTTAAACTTCTGCCTACATGTTTTTGTCTGTCCAGACAGCAAAGTTTTGGGGATGGAAATGGAAATGATTTGTCATAAAAAGTAAAATCAAGGCTTCAATTTTACACTACTACCAATGAGCTAAACTTATATGTATGCTTTTTTCCTTTCTAAAGACCTCCTCTCTCTCATTTTGATCAATAAAGTTTTATATTTTTAGTACCAGGAGAAATGGATAAAAAATTAATATCTGACAATGTGCTTGCTATCTATTGAAATATGCTTAATCTTGCTATGAATCTTCACTCTTCACCCATATTTCTGATCTAAGTAAATGTGAAGAGTTCTGATTTTGGTCTCAGTCCCTTTCAAATCCAAAACCAGCTAAAAATATTTGTAGTTTCCACCTATGTGGTATATGAATAAAAAAAAATGAGATGACTTGGACAGACACGATTTATTTTGGTTTCTAAGGAGATTGTGTAGATTTGAACAGAATTTCCCATGATGGGGAAAAATTCAAAATAAAAAAAATATGTTATGAGTGATATTTAATTTTTGTTTACTATTCATGCACTAGAATGATGTCATATGAGATGAAATGATGTGGTAAAATAGAATACTCTATGAATTTATTATGTTTTAATTTAAAACAATTCAGGAGAGCTGCTGCTTTAATAATGAATGTAACATTTTTAATAAGATGAAACTATTCTTTCTATTGAGACAGTTGAATGCTATGATAACTGGGGGATAAGATGATGTCATTCACAATGGGATACATTTTGCACTTTGCTTCCTCTTGCACTGATTAGTGGGACTATAGAGAGTAGACTATAGAGTACATGTAAGAGTACCTTTGGCCTTGTTTCTTTTCAATCAGAGAGACGTTTGTGTGGAGAGAGAACCAGAGAGAGTAAAATTATTGTTCAATCCCAAAGTTTTTTTTCTTACCAATCTTTAAGAGATGGTAGGATATCACATTTTAGACAGTTTACATTTTAAATAAGTCTTAGAAAGTTTTAAT
Source organism: Alligator sinensis (assembly GCF_000455745.1). Classification (NCBI taxonomy): domain Eukaryota; kingdom Metazoa; phylum Chordata; order Crocodylia; family Alligatoridae; genus Alligator; species Alligator sinensis. Next base: position 98,183 of record NW_005843540.1, read on the forward strand.
ATGTGATGAGCCAGTTGCAGTTTCACTGTCTGTCATGCACCTAAGTAAATGGCCTGCTTTTCAGAAGTGTTGCAATTGACTGTTTGGGTGTGTTGAGAATTCAAGTACTTGCATATGAATTTAGGAGTCTCACAATACTCACCTATGTGTATACTTTAAATCTTGGCTTGACCACTTTACTGTCAATATTGACTTCTTTCCCAGAGCTGTAACAGAAACCCTGTTTATGACAATGATATTTTGGATATAAATAACTAATTTCTGTGCTGGATTCACTAGTAATTAGTCATTTCCAGAGTGTGGTGCACTTCATGTAAAATTACTCATTACTTACAACATCTACACTCGGCTTACGAAAGCTATGGAACTGGGTATGCTGTGGAATTCTGAGTGACTAATCCAGTGCACTACTTCTGTGTTTATAGACTTTTTCGTGTGTTTGGAAGAAGATAAGAGCATTGTTTCTGGTATCATAGACACACAATGCACAGGGCTTTTAGTAAATTACCACTTAATTTTTTAAAACAAATATAGATTGAAACAGATTCCATGCTATAAAAACAACTGCATGTAAGCCAACTTCTTTGTTAGTGCTGTTTACGTATCACTTCCCCTCAGGAATTAACAATGTACCTTGAACTCTACTTTTTAAACTGATTGAAAGAGAGAACTTTTCACACAGAAAAATAAAAGCCCCTGGACTGTAATCTCTTAATCTCCATTAAATGTTTGACTGTTTAGCTTTGATAAAATATGA
>NW_005843541.1:0-11426 GCF_000455745.1 Alligator sinensis
GGCCATTATATCAGCCAGATTTTACTGAAATATAGGCCTTCATGGCAGGCCCCTCTCCCCAAAAACTGTATTTCTTCAGTACAAAATAACCCTGAGGTCCTCATCAAGATTTTAGCCTAGGATATTCAGTTTGTTCAGCACACCTCCTGGGTTTCTGCAAGCTCTTATTCCTGTTAGCAGCTGCTGAGGTTATTAGTCCTAGTGGCAGAAAAGCAAAGGCTGGTCTGCTTTTCCTATCAAATGGGTCGCAGATGATGTCAAGACTTGCTACCAGGAGGTGAACCAGGGCACATCAGGCCATGTCGAAGCACAGTTTGCAGAGAGACATGTCTTACCACTTCCTTTGTTCAATTCTCCAGTCCTGGAGCTGGTTAGAACAACTGCCTGCAGTGTTGTTCCCATCCCCTTTGGCAGAGCCCTTGGTCAGTGACTTTTCAAATGGGATTCCCCCTCCTTCCCCTTTCCTGGTAGGAGCAGCCTGTGTCAGTCTCCAACAGTGCATATTTATGGGCTGTCACTGCAGGGGAGAGTTTGATCTTGCATGGTATATGTGACCTAGCAGGTGTAGGATATAGCCTGGGGAGTGATGTACTGCAATGTTCATAGCTGCTTTTTCTCTCTCTCAAGCAGTCATGGCAACACAACCTGCTACTCCCACAAGTGACCCCCCAGGACGAGCAGACGTGGGTGTTAATTCCACAGGTAAAAAAAGAACCGCCTGTTCCTTAAAGTTGGGAGGTCTGGGATGTCATTTGCAGTTGGATCCCAATAAAATGGGGTCACTTTAGTGTAAGCATCATGTCCTGTCTGGTCTCCTCTGTACTACAGATAGGGACCGAGGCTTTGTCACTGTACTAACAGGACCATCATCCATGGCTGAGGCCCCTACAGGCTTTGGCAGAGGCCTTGGTCAGTCACTAGACACGTGAGATTCCCCCTTCTCCCCTTTTCCCAGTAAGAGCAGCATGTGTTAGCCTCTAGCAGTGCAGTATTTATGGGCTGTCCCTGCAAGGGAGAGTTTGAGCTTGCATGGTATGTGTGCTGCATGACTGGAATCTCCCTGGATAACCCATACCAAAGAGCCAAGGGTACGGTAGAGCAGGTTACCTGATGTTCTTTCCCCGTGTTTAAAAAAGGAAAAGAAAACCTGTGACCTAACAGGTGTAGGATATAGCCTGGGGAGTGATGTACTGCAATGTTCATAGCTGCTTTTTCTCTCTCTCAAGCCGTCACAACAACACAACCTGCTACTCCCACAAGTGACCCCCCAGGACGAGCGGACGTGGGTGTTAACTCCATAGGTAAAAAAAGAACCGCCTGTTGCTTAAAGTTGGGAGGTCTGGGATGTCATTTGCAGTTGGATCCCAATAGAATAGGGTCACTTTAGTGTAAGCATGATGCCCTGTCTGGTCTCCTCTGTACTACAGATAGGGACCGAGGCTTTGTCCCTTTGCATGCTGTTTTTTTGTTTGCTTTCTGACAGCTTGCTCACTTTACAGATCTACAACCATTTGTGCTTTGCTTGCACAGGCCACGGGGTGTAGAGCTCAGGAGGGCTGAGCAGCTAAAGGTGAAGGCAGTTCTGCGTTCCTGCCACAATTGAAAGGGTTCAGAGCTGGAAAATGGGAAAGAAGAGCAGTTTTTGGGTGTTGTACAATGTGCTGTGCTAAGGGGACCGTGATCCATGGCCTGGGCCTCTACACGCTGGTGCGCTACAAGTGCAGGAGGGCTTTCAAATATTCTGTCACTGTGATATCATAGCACTGGTGGGTCACCTCTGCTAAGTCCCCACTGGGCTCTTTTTGGCATGACCATGGTCTGGTCTCTACCAAAGCCAGTGGAAGGAGCACTTGTAGATCTGGTGCTTTTTTCAGTTCCCCTTTTTTGTCCAATGTTTGACAATGGCAAATAGGCAGACAAGGTTCCTTGGGTGAATTTGATATCTTTTATTAAACCAACCCAAATAGTTGGAGAATCGTTATTAAGCAAGCTTTCGGGTTCAAAAACCCTTCGCCAGGCCTTTTTGAACTTGAACGCTTGCTTAATAACTATTCTCCAACTATTCAGGTTGGTCTAATAAAAGATATCAAATTCACCCAAGGAACCTTGTCTGCCTATGTCCTTAGACCAACACGGCTACAACCTAAACCCCTGCAACAATGGCAAATAGACTTTCGTGTCCTGTCCTCATGCCAGGCCTGTAGTTGTGCACATGTGCGTGCGTGCAGGCACGTGTGGGTGTGTTTTAAAATGCCAATTGTGTCATGTTATTCATACTTTAAAAAAAATTAATTTCTGTTACAGATAATTCACTCCAGACAACGCCTGGGAACTTTACTGAACGTCACAATGAAGGTGATGATAGCATTTTTCTGGCACCTTTAGAAAGTTATCAGTTGCACACCTATAGTAATGATGTGAACAATATAAATATAAATGTATATACATACTCTGACTTTTCCTATGAAATGCTTAATATTAACAAGTATGTTAGGGTATTGTTTGGTATAACTGAGGGGGAAAAGTGTTACTTACACTTCTGTGGCTTCATTTTTGGCTTATTTTTCCCCCCCTTCCAGATCCCCGAAATAGTGCTGCGATTGGTCTGGGTATTGGTAAGTAACTTAAAACAGAAAAATACTCCACTGCGCTGAAGCTGTTACTGTCTCCACTGTATCGGAACAATTTAATTTGGATGCTGGCACTAGAGTTGGGCCAGCGCACGCAGTGTTCCCCTCTTTATGCAGGCACTAAGCACATGCCCGGGGGTGGTCTGCTGGGTATTGAGCTTGCTGCTCTAGGAGGGTGTGAGCTGTGGCACTGGGCTTCTGTCAGTGACCCTGCGAGTCTGGTGCAGCAATAACTAGGATGCTGTTACTTATGGGAAGAAATGAGGTTCTCACCAAACTACCCTAATGTAGGAGCCTGAATGTACTAGCTTAGTGAGTGCCTGCTGTTCCCCCAACCCCTCCAAGTGGCTTAACTATGGGCAATAAGCTTCAGTCTGTAGGCCCCCATCCACCAGAGCAATTTAATGCATCCTCCTAAAATCAGAGGGGTTGCAGATGCATTTAGTGAGGCCCATCCTTCAGTGCCTTGCTGAACTGCAGTGTCAGAGCAGCTCTGTCAAGGAGCAGATAACAAGGCCCCCCTGTATCATGGGGACAACCAGTGCCCAGCAGAGCTATTGCAGACAGGGCTCTAGCAGTTCCCATTCTGTAACCTACATCTGTGTTGCATGGTTCTCAGATATCGAGCAAGCTAGAAGGTAACAGGTGGAGTAGAGCTGGAACGTCCTGGCTGTACAGGAGACAGCGTTACTAACCTGTATTCTGAATGAGCTGGAAGTCTAATGTGAAACGTTGGTCCAGAAGAAGTGCAGACATGATAGATGAGGAAGTCCCACTTGAGAGCCCCTTTCCGGATGAGCAAAAGAGTTCATGATCAGGGATTTAAGGAAAGGGCTTCTCTATTGTTCTAGTCTGCCGATGGTGAGTGTCAGTTCCAGCACTATACAAGGTGCAGCTGGTGTCTGGTCAAAACGGTATGTTTTGTGTAAATTTAATTCCCAGTTGCTGTGTCTTGTTTCTTCTCCCAGGACTTTTTGCTGCAATTGGTGTAGTTGTAATGGCTGCTGGAATTATTGCAGCTAAACATAAGAAAAAGAAATGAGGTAAGTCAGTCTAAGATACCATTTGTAATTCAGTTTTGTTCCAAGAGCACATTCATTACCGAAAAATGACTGTGCGGAGTGGAGGCTAGGTTTGATGGGCCTATTGCAGACTTCCTTAATTTTCCTGTTATGAATGACGGAGTAGATCACATGCTGGTGACAAGAAACAAACAGAGCCCTGAAAATATGATGTTAGAAAACTGACTTCATCCAGCAGGTGTCAGTGTGATAACACTTTTTTGAAGCAAGGCAGGCAAGGTTCTTTGGGTAGATGTGATATCTTTTATTAGACCAACAGACTAGGTGGAAAAATGTTCTTTGCAAGCTTTTAGGTGCAATCACCCTTCTTCAGGCAGAGGGAGTCTCTGCTGATCTGAGATTCCAAGGAATGAAATAAAAATGTTGATGCAGTAAATCATCTAGCACTCTTCAGTGTAAGATCTGTGGTGCTTTGGAAGAGGTGTTCGAGGTAAACCCATATTACCCTGAAGAACTTAGGTCATTTTAGCATATATCACAAAGAGGCTTCCATGTTGATCTCATTCAAATAGTATAGTGCTTCATATAGTATGTGCAGGGTCCATGATGAAGATCAGTATGCAATGCAGTTAGTCACTGGAGCTGGGTTTTTGGTTATAGCTGTGTTGGTCTAATGACGTAGGCAGGCAAGGTTCTTTGGGTAGAGGTGATGTCTTTTTTTAGACCAACTGAGTAATTGGAAAAAAGTTTCTTGCAACTCATGTCACATGTATATGTTAAGCCACAGTGGGGTCAAAACTGCAGGGGTGTTAGCCCCTGCTGAGGCCACAAAGCCTGCCAATTTTCAAGAAGATCGGTGCAGGGGTTTGGGAGGAACTGCACCTCAAGCTACCGACAGGCAAAACTCATGACATGGATGACCCTGTGTATGTTAAGGCGCAGCGGGCTGAAAACTGCAGGGGTGGTGGCCCCTGCTGAGACCACAAAGCCTGCCAAGTTTTAAGGAGATAAGTGCACGAGTTTGGGGGGAACTGCACCTCAAGTTGCAGACAAGCAAAACTGATGCCATGGCTGACCCTGTGTGTGTTAAGGTGCAGCAGGGTGACAGCTGCAGGGATGGTAGCCCCTGCTGCGGCCACGACGCCTGCCAACTGTCGAGGAGATCGGTGCAGGGCTTCTGGGGCCCTGCAACTATAGCTGCTGACAGGCAAAACTCGTGACATGGGTGCTTGTGCAACTGTGTCTTTTTGGGGCAGTTGACTGTCTGTATTGATTATTTCCTCTACTTAGTTTGTAGTTTTGTAGGTGTTAATCGTTGCTCGTTAACTCATTAACACCTACAAAACTACAGACTAAGGAGAGGAAATAATCAATACAGACACTCAACTGCCTCAAGACAGAGAGAGTCAGTTGCACAAGCACCCATGTCACGAGTTTTGCCTGTCAGCAGCTAGAGGTGCAGGGCCCCAGAACCCGCCCCCGCTGAAGCATCTGATGCTTCTCCAGATCCGAAGCATGGTCCAAAGCCTCGCACAGCCCTAGGGGATTGGAAACAAGGAGATGGGATAGTCTAGTTCTCTGCTGTTCAGCCACATAGATATCATTTATGTGCCTTTTTGCTTTTTCATGTTGTTCTTGTAGTTATTCTGCTTGATCTCCAATCTCTCCTCACTCTGTAACAGACTCAACATCTCCTTTCTCTATTTTTTTTCTAGTGCTTAGGTTTTTGCTCCTAAGGTGATGGCTTTTTTCTCTACTTCAACCTGAAGTTTCTGTTATGCAATTGTTATACACAGATTAGGTAATTTTTCATTAAAAAAATAACTAGGGACTTCCTAATCGCAAAACTAATATTTTTCCCTGCAAATACTGGAAAATCCACCCTCGGAGAGATTGGAGTATATCACTGTTTTGATTGGTAACTGCTTATCTTCCTTTTCAGAATGCAGGCCTGTTGCTGGCTAATACCTTTGACTTAGAAATGAGCAGGCATAACATTAGAGGAAAAGAATGGATAACTGATTGTACTAATTTGATACACTGGTGCTGAATTTCTGTATGGAAATTAGATCTGAGATTATTACTGTTTTTGCTAAATACTTTCCTCCTGTGAACAAGATGTGCTGTTAGGATCCTCACTATTCATGTGAAGCAGGAATAAAGGAACTGGATGCCTCCTCTTGACTTTGGAAACTGGATTATGAAACAGATTCATTTGTTCTGCATATGCAGCTGGCTTCTTTTGCTTGGGCATGGTGTCAAATGCTTTTCCATGAAGAACCTATTAGCCAACCGAGTGTGGTGTGGTACAGACTGAGTTGTGAACAGTAATCTACTCAGCTGACTACTTATCCGCTTCCACCTGTAAGTGTGTATTATCCTTCTTTTAGCAGCGATTAACAGACACGGAAGGAATTCAAAATGGACTGCTGTTGCTTCTCACTGCGATTTTTATTTTAAAGCTACTTTTTACACAATTTGTCTAGTGATGGTCTCTGAAAAGACTTCCCTTTTGTTCTTGGGTCCATAACACCTGTTCTCATCGCAAGTTTGATATCTGTTGCATCTTTCCAAAAACGGAAATCTCAGAGGACTTTGTGAATTTACCTGGAACTCCAAAGCTGTTCCTTATGCTGCTTTTCTTTTTTTAAATCTGTTCCTATCAGAATAAGAAATCCTTGCTGCTTTCTTTACAGTCAACTAGCATTACCCTCTAAAAAGTGAGCAATGGGATCAAAAGTGTATTTTAGAGCAAATTCTCTAAGCATCGGGGCTTAAAAAAGATTATAGTTTAGTAGTAAAATACTGCCTTTACACTTCTTGGAGAACACTTTTTCACTTCAGACAATGCTTTTTCCTGTAAATATTTGTGTGTTTTACAATCCAACCTTTTAGGTGCACTTAAAAAATGTAAGATGTTTATTTTTAATAAATTTTTGCAGCTGTACTCGGGTTCATTCAGCAATACAAATACATTTTTCAATGATTGAGAATATCCTTTTTGGCATGTGACTCTCTCTCAAATAAAGGAACAGATTGAATTTTATTAGATGTTTACGACTGTGAATCCAAAAAGATGACAAAGCGGTAGGGAAATACAAATCACCTAAGCGAGGGACTAACATTAGGGGGATGGGGGTGAGGAGGGGAACACAACTAGGTTACAGAAAATACAATATTAGCCAACTAAGCCTGGGGTTGGGGGAAGGAGGGGAGGGGGTTTGCGATGCTGAGAGAGAAAGAAGATAGATGCATACAAACCCGTACAATGGTGCACAATGGTGGAGGAAGTAGGTCGACAAGTGTCTTAGTCCATATAGAGTCTCATTGCGGGGGTCTCCTTTGGGTGGAGCGGGGTGGTCTGTCACTGAAGATTCCTCTTGAAGTGAAGTCCATCAGGTGCAGAGCGGGGTTCAAGTGGTCCCCTCTGGGTCCAGTCTGCGAAGCGCATGAAGCTTCCACTGGGCATGAAGTGGTTGCTGGAGTCCCACTTTGAGGTGACGTTGAAGACCTTGTCCTGGTCGGGTTTGGCTCTCAGGTCGTCGGCGTACTTGTTTCAGATGGCGTCCTTCAGGAACCGCTCCGGGAAGGTCCTTGTGCAGGGCATCATGGTGACGCGGTTGGCATGTGGGGCTGGTTGCAGGGAAACTCCCAGTTCCTGGCGCTCCTTGGTCCAAGTCCAGGCGCACCTGATGCGCTTCCCAAGGTGGTGCATGGCATTGCGGGCTTGGCTTTACAGCAAGGCAAAGTCCCCGCAAAATTAAAAAAAAAAAAATGCTGTCCCATAAATTCTTTGCCAGGCAGCCTAGGAGTCCTGCCTATACACCAGCTTGTTGTAGCACCCACACACGCTGAGAAGAAGATGACTTTGGTCGTCTGTACATACATGAATATCCTCTGCTCAATGACATTTTTCTGAACTTGTGCCAAACACCACTCCAGGTCAGTCCAGCTGCAAGCAAAAACCAGATCCTCAGGCTGGAAAATCAAAGGCAGGTGGACAGCTGGATATACAGCAAGCAAACACAGGTTTAGCAACACTATTTGCATACAGAGAGTGTATTAAGGCATAGGCACCACCACTACAAATCCAGTGTTGTTAGGGAGGAGGGTTGTCGCTCTCTAGAGAGATGCTCCGTTGCTGTTTAGTTTTTGCCTTCCATAGGCTTTCTCCCCCCTGTAGCCCCTACTCTCAGATTGCCATTTGATAGAGATCAGTAACTCGTGTGAATAAGAGCTGTAGCATATATCATCCCCATTAAGCTTGTTTTTCTCTCTTTTGGCACCTTCAGGGAGTGTCCCAGCTTTTCTCCACTTAAGCAATTTGGAAGGGCAAACTTGCTTGAGGAGAAATCTTGCCCCTCCCTATCCCCTCCTAAGTTAGATCATCCTCATGGGAGAAAACAAGCATTGTGTAAGACTTTGATTTTCTAATGTCCACTTATTCCAAATGTAAACGATGTCTCAGGAATGAGTCAGCAGATAGGTGGAAAATACCCAGGGACCAAAGTTAAACTCTCCAAACTCTCTAATTGCTTTTCAGAAATGCTCAGCTCTCACTTCAGCCCTCAAGTAAGGGCCAACTTTTCAAAAGAGCTCAGCACCGCATCTTAACCCAGCTTGCTGAGCTCTTTGGCAGGGAGAACCAGATAATGGTTGTCTTTGGTATTTCAGCTGCTGGACGGCTTGTGTATCTGAAGTGATGTCAAGGACCAACTCCCTCCCTGCATTTCCTGAAGCCAACTGATTCAGCCTGAAAGGATTTTGCAGGACCTCCCAGTTACTTTCTTCGAACTCCCCCCTCCTCTGTCTCCCCCTTCCCTTTCTTTAAATGTCTGAAGTAATGGTCACGGATGAGGTGAGTTGCATGTTGCATGCTTGGTAGGGAGACTGCTGTGTGTTCACCATCAGAGCAACCTGCAGTGAAGCGAGATTCTCAGAAAGGCCAATTAGCAGCTGTGTCTAGCCCCTCAATTTTAAGATGTTTCTATTTGACTGTTGAAGACTTGAGAATAGACTCCCCTCAGAAGTGGTGCAAGCACCTACTCTGGATACCTTTAAGAAACACTCGGATGCCTATTTTACTGGGGTGAGCTGACTTCCTGCCCCTTGGGCAGGAGTCTGGACCCAGTGATCTCACGAGGTCCCTTCCAGCCCTAACATCTACGAATTTTGTTCAGTTCTTAAAATTTAGCCAAACGGGGGGAGGGACATTTTCCCAGAGGTGGTAGAAGGCACAACCGAGCAAGATTTTGAGTCCCTGCTCCAAAGCATGGGACCAACTCCCTCCCTGCTCCAGATCATAGACCCACAGACTCTGATCTCCCACGGCATGACATTTACTATGAAAAGTGGCACAAGTTGGCATCCCGGTGCCACCTTTGAAGTGTGTTAGCTTTTTTTTTTGCCTTCATGTCAACAAGAAGTCAAGCCAATAGGAGCCTTGTTCTCTTTTAGAGAAGTCATGGGGTCCTTTGCGAGAACTACCTCAAGACAGAGATGTTGTGAGAAGATCTTAGAGACCAGAGTAAACTTCCTTCATTACAATGAGTGAGTCAAGTGCTTTGTCTGGTGATCACATCAGTGATGACTATCCAACTGTGGAAAATTATGCAGCTGTAATTTAGAAGCCAGAGCTGTGGTAGGTGCTGTGAGTGTGTGGCCATGGGTGGGGCCCTCATTTGGGAGTGCAGAATGTGGTTAAGTGTAGTCTGTGACTCCATTCTTCCACTTGAGTGCTGACATTGCCAGGGGGAGAGTTCACAGGAAATGTGTGTTTGCTGTGCTGCCGCCTTTAGCTTCACATCCAGAGGTGCTGAAAGCATGCCAGTCACTATCCAATGAACTTTATCGTGTGCAGAGGTTAACTCACAACTCCCACACTGGAATCTGTGTTTTGGCTGCTGTGCTTCTAGTTCCCGTCTAAAGAAAGGACTTTTTCCAAATAATCCCAGAGGCTACTGATAAGGAAAATTCCTGTACCAGCATGCCCTGCCCGCATTGCATTTTGAATGCGTGGATTGGGGGAAAAACACTCGGTAGGCCCAAGAATGCCAAGCTGACTGTGGGACAGAACTTCTAATATTACCCACAAAAGCAATGGCAGCAATTTTAATGAGTGTTTAGAGGCCAGGAAGGCAGGCTTTACCCAGAGCAGCTTTCAGGATCCATTTCCTTTCATGTGGGCTAGTTGCCAGCCTGCTTCCAGAGTGACAGGGACTGGTTCTCCAGGAGTGTCCAAGCTCTTTCCCATCAGTTTGGGGTTTCCTATGTGGCAGTGTATAGGGCTGGATGCCCCACAGTCATGCAGGGTCCTGAGGGCTTCAGTTTTGAGTGAGCCGGTTAGGTTTTACATACATTCCTCTGGGACAGTTAGAGCCCTGTAGGTATATCCAGACTAGCCTGGGACATGCTTTGCTCATGTAGCCTCCTTTTCACTAAGTAACATAGGTGGAGTGCTGCACTAGTCTGATGACGTTGTTCTGTGCTAGTTCAGGTATCTCTGTGCTGCTGCTTTGTGCCCTGCAGACATAGCTCTAGAGGTTGCAATAGCAGGAGTAGCTCATCAAAAAGCCTGTACAGATCTGTGTGATTTTTTTTTTCCAAGTGGATGGTATCACTAATTTTCTCACTTTTTCAGGCCCAGAGTTACCCCAGATTGTTTCACTGGTGGCCAAGCAAACATGATGTGCTGGGTATCCAGGCAAAGAAGAGTTTGAAGCATGTTGTCTTTTTCTCTACACCAACCTGCAACCTCTGTTGGGGGTTAAAATGGATTTTATTTAATTCTTTTCTTGTTCAGCCCATGACCTCTTAGGGTTGCAGCTATCCTCATGGGCCATGAAATCCTCAGTGGGCAGAAATAAGGCTAATGCAAATGCCAGTCGTGATTCTCAGTTGCTAATATCTGACAGTGAACTCTGTGACAGAGACCCTGAGTGTCTTGTGGTCGAAATGCAGAACTCCCCTCTGGCTTAGCTTTCCTAGGAAACCATGCACACAAACACACTTCCTTATTTTGAAAACATCTAGGAGTTGAGAAGAACAAAAGACAGGCTGGTTCTAATGAATCTCTTCCTTTGGAGAGGCAGACAAGCAGAAAATTAAATGCAAGCAAATGGGGGCTGTATAAATCATTCCCAGACTATTTTCATCTGGCAAGCAAGGTATTCGCCTGCACTGAATGAGGGGGTTGCTAGAAGTAGGTGTAGAAACACCAAGTTTTGACATGTCTAATAGCTTTAGCTCAGACTAAAGAGCTGCCCTTTGTACAGAGTGGCAAATACAGTTAGTAAGAGAGATGTTGCTAGGAGCAAAATCATAACCAAATGCAGTGGTTGCTAGTGGTGGTCTAGCAAATTCTCACCCGTGGTTGCGAGCAAGATAGTTGAGCACATCACACAAGCCTTGCTGCCCAGGGCAGGCAAACTCATTCTGGGGATAGGATTAAATTCCACTTTTAATTATACTCCGCCAGCCCAGTGGTATGTTTAGGCCTGCCCTGCTCCCCAGCAGAGCGCTCGCTCCTGGGCACAGTGCTTCTAAAGTCAGCTATGTCAGCCGGTTCCTTCCCATGCTCTCGACTCACTTTGCAGGTGGCAGTGGCCTCCTCAGACTTCCTGCCCCAGGGTCCTCTGCACCAAAAGAAGCATAATTTACACTTCAGAGTTCATCTTGCCCCTCTCCTTCCTTGCTAAATGATTTCCATTACTTATTTGATAGGGCTGACACTGTGGTAGAGATGCATTTTCTGTTTCCCTTTTCCTTCAGCAGG
>NW_005843541.1:11493-17870 GCF_000455745.1 Alligator sinensis
CAGCAGGAAATGGTCTGTAGAAGAACAGGATTCACAGTGTTCTTTGTTGGTATTTCAGTTCCTGCACTGCTTTTGTGCTTTAAAGTTTATATTAACAACTAAGCCCTCCCCTGGTTTTTCCTTGTCACATCCTCCAAAAGGCGGCTTGTTCAATAGTGGAATAAATTTCCCTAACAGAGAGAAATCTGCATGCTTGTGAACTGCTGCTAAGAAGTTGGAAGATGTGACTACCTGTCCATAAGCCGATCGTTGATGTATGGACCAGTCTCAGAGCTGGGTATGTATAGCTCTTTTTTCAGGCTAAATGGAAGAAGCACTTAAATGTGGCTTTATGTAATGAGATACCTTGGAACAGCGCAAGCTACTGCCCATAGCAGAAAGGGAAACTAAACGGAAGAGATTAGGAGGTGTTTTCCTAACACTCTTCATAATTGCAGAGGTTGAGGTTTTGTTTGGCAAGGAGGGCATAGGGGTTGTGCAAGTATATGTGCTAGCAACAGAAAATGAGAAAAGCACTTGGGAATACAGCCATAAGAGGGAGGAGCAAGCTGGTAACAAGTCCACCCAATGTTGTTCATCCCTACTGCTTTCAGGGAAATAGGACGTTGTACGTTTTTTGCAAGGTAAATGGGTTTACTCTAAAGAATATACCTGATTTGCCATTTTTTTACCTTATAGAAAGAGCTCTGCCAGGTCTCTAATGTTGGCTAACCCACCAGCCCAAATGAGCAATGCTTCTTAGCACAGTCACAGTGTCCGGCACATTTGTGACATCAGACTTAGCAGCACTGACCATGTGCCGTGACCTGGGCAAGCTCAGCAGCATCTGTAACATGAGTAAGAAGCATTTCAAATCCTCAGTATGTTCTTAACTAATTTTTGGAGCAAGTGCTGGAAGTCAGTGAGTGTGTTTATAGTGCTTCTAAAAGCAACAGAAAAATGGCTCGGAGCAGACTCAGGCACAGCACAACTCACTCGCACAGTTGTAGCACAACCAACATCCCACACTGCTACTGTCCACACAGGTCTCCCTGTACATCCTAGTTCGACCCAGAGCATATCCAGCTATTTATCAATTAATTTTGCCTTCCAAACCTCAGTTCTGTCCAGGTAAATGAGGACACCGGCAGTGCTATTTCCTTGTTCCAATTCACAGCCTCTTCTCTATAGCAGCTGTTAAGTCTGCTGAATTTTGCAATAGTTTGATGAATTGCACACATAGTGACTGGTCTGGAAACCATTATTAATTTCTGGTCTAGATCTTGAACCCTGGTATTCCCCGCTGCCCTTCTGAGTTACTATTGGATATCAGCACAAGTGTTAATGGGAACTAAAATGATCTTGTCTTTATCCAGGTTATAGTGAACAGATGAAACATGCACAGCTTGGTTTGGTAGTGGTTTTTTGTGCCAAGATGGACACAGTTTTTGCTGTCTACTAAGAGTTTCTCCATGATGACAGAATTCTGCTGGGTGTAGAGAGGAGTTTACTCCAAAGTCCTTCCAGCCTTCTTCGCAGCCTGCAGGTCACTGTCAGAGCCTTTAGGGAATTTCCACTAATACATAGCCTCTTGCTTGCTTTAGCAACACAGACCTGTTGCCATAATGATCAGCCCCTGGAAGGACAGGAGGCATAACTGCTGCTCCTGTTTTTGCTTGGTTATGCATCATGGGACCAATTTAGAATTATAAAAATAAAATGAAACACAACTTATTATAACAGACAATTCTTGCTTGTGGATGGTGCAGAGTGGGACCTGGGTCAGTCATGGAGCAGAAGCCTCTGACTACTTGAAATGAAGTTGTTGCTTTAGTGAGTGGCATTCTTTCTGGATCTACAAATTAAATCACCTGGCATGACACTGAGATGTCCGGTCTTTTGGATGAGAGGCAAAACCAAAGCTTGTAGGCTAGTAACCATTAAAACTCCTGTGCTGCTTTTTCCACGTGTAAATGTTCACCCTGCTACCTGGACCTCCTCCTCTGTACTGTTGTGTAGCGTTGCTCTTGGCTATTGAACAGTTGCCACTTTGTTCCCTCGAGGTAGGAGGCAAAATTAGCTGTCTCTGTGTTGTCTGTGTAGTCAGCTCTGATCTATTTGGCTGAAGGATTCTGTATGACCAAGGCTGCTCATGGGCAGTTCACAGGCTTGGACCCTAACTCAAATAGATAAGTTGCAATATATATGGGTCAACCCAAATGCTAGTTGCCAGTTGTGGGGATCAGAAGATGCGGTTTCTCTTTTGCTCCATACTCATGTATGGATTTGCATGGGATTTTGAATCTTTTCCTGTCTCTGAACAGGCCTCCCTCTCCCAGGGGACATGCAAGAATAAGTCTCCCAATGTTTTGGCTCTGTGAAGTGAAACAGTGATTTGCCCTATGCTTCTGCAGGTGAGATACTGAGACCATCAACACTTTTAGTTGCTTTACTGAGAACATGGTCACTGTTTCAAATTGGCTAGCTGGCAGGAGCAGAAAGGAAGTGCCTTCCAGGTTTCCACGTGAACATAAAGGTCACCCTGTCCAGGGTAAGCTTTTACTGAAGATGGCCTGGTGGGATCTGACTGGACATCAGTTTGCAATTGGAGATTTTTGCCACAGTCTGGTCTCAGTTAATTCAAAACTATTGAACAAAATGGATTGACCAGCCAGGGTAGTTTAAATGCTCCCCCTGATCTCCGCTGCACCTGTCTCTTCTCTCCTGGCAGTTTATATATGGTAGGGACATTGCTGACAGCGTGTCCCAGGAGGGAGTGCAACAGTGGGGCTCCTGCAGGATATGCGGGGCAATCTGGTGGTTGCGTCAGAGGATAAAGCGGATCTCTTTAACCAATTCTTCACCTTCGTTTTCTTGTGCAGGGACCGGGACTTCCCTGCTGTGATAGAAGCCGGACGTGAGGGGATCGCCTTCAGACCTCAGGTTGGGGAGGACCGGGTTAGAGAGCTTCTGGAGGGGCTGGACGCGTTCAAGTCAGCGGGTCCGGATGCTCTCCACCCCAGGGTGCTGAGGGAGCTGGCTGGGGTTATTGCAGGGCCCCTGGCACGGCTCTACGAGCGATCATGGTGCTTGGGCCAGGTGCCAGACGATTGGAAGGTAGCTAATGTGGTCCCCAACTTCAAAAAAGGGAAAAGGGAGGACCCGGGCAATTATAGGCCCGTCAGTCTTACCTCAATCCTGGGGAAGCTCTTTGAGAAGATCATCAAGGAGCACATTTGTGATGGGCCGGCATCCGAGATGATGCTCAGGGGCAATCAGCATGGATTTATTAGGGGGAGATCATGTCAGACCAACCTGATTGCCTTTTATGATCAGGTCACAAAGGCCATGGATGCAGGTGTCGCGGTGGATGTAGTCTTTCTGGACTTCAGCAAGGCCTTTGACACCGTCTCTCACCCCATCCTAATTAATAAACTAGGCGACTGTGGCATAGATGCCTACACGGTCAGATGGATTGCAGATTGGCTGAAGGGTCGCACTCAGAGGGTGGTGGTGGATGGATCATATTCGACTTGGGGGGAGGTGGGTAGTGGAGTCCCTCAGGGCTCGGTCCTGGGCCCTGCGCTGTTCAATGTCTTCATCAGCGATCTTGATGTTGGGGTGGAGAGCAACCTGTTTAAATTCGCTGATGACACCAAAATTTGGGGGGAGGTGAGCACGCTAGCAGGGAGAGAGAGATTGCAGAAGGATCTGGATAGGTTACAGGGGTGGGCAGACAGGAACAGGATGCGTTTCAATACGGACAAGTGCAGGGTGCTGCACTTGGGTAGTAGGAACCAGCAGCACACTTATAAGATGGGGAGCTCCCTACTTGAGAGCACGGAGGCGGAAAGGGATCTTGGTGTCATTATTGACTCCAAGATGAACATGGGCCGACAATGCGAGGTCATGGTTGGCAGGGCTAACCGGACCTTGTCGTGCATCCACAGGTGCATCTCGAGTAGAGCCAGGGAGGTGATCCTCCCCCTCTATGCGACGCTGGTCAGGCCGCAGCTGGAGTATTGTGTCCAGTTCTGTGCGCCCCATTTCAGGAGGGATGTGGACAACATGGAGAGGGTCCAGAGGAGGGCCACCCGCATGATCCGGGGACAACAGGGCAGACCCTACAGTGAGAGACTGCGGGACTTGAACCTATTCAGCCTCCACAAGAGAAGGCTGAGGGGGGACCTGGTGACCGTCTATAAACTCACTAGGGGGAACCAGAAGGGTTTGGGGGAGACGCTGTTTCCCCTAGCCCCTGCTGGCATAACAAGGAATAATGGGCACAAGTTGATGGAGAGGAGGTACAGATTGGACATCCGAAAAAACTACTTCACAGTCAGGGCGGCTAGGAGCTGGAACCAACTTCCAAGGGAGGTGGTGCTGGCCCCTACCCTGGGGATCTTTAAGAAGAGGCTGGATACTTACCTGGCTGGACTCATTTGAGTCCCGTTTTTGTTTTTAGGGTGAGTGGTTTTGTTTGTGTTTTTGGGTTGTTCTCCCGCCCTGGCGGGGGGTCGGGCTAGAAGATCTATTAGGTCCCTTCCGACCCTGAAACTATGAAACTATGAAACTATGAAGAACAAGCTCTGGGCATGATTTCACTGCAGATGTTGGTAAGATGAATAGGTGTTTGCACCCTGCAGAAACTGTTGGCCGTTTTCAGTGATGGACATACTTCCTAATGTAAATGTGGCTTCACAAAAAGGCTTTCAGCTGAAGTAAGCTCAGCTGCTCTTGGCTTCCTGGCTTGCTTCTAAATTTGGGCTGGGAATTTACTCACAGAGCTCCCATGAACTCCAGTGAACTGGAAAAAGGGACCCTGCAGCTGTGGGCAGCACATATTTTCACACTGTCTGTGGGTTTCCTGTACTCTTACTGCAGAGTAATGTGAGAGGTATTTAATAATATGAAACAGGATGCATTGAGAGTGCCCACATATATGTTGTAGTGGGTAATGCATAGACAGCTGTGCACAGACAGTGAGGGAATAGCAGGAAACACTGAGACAGGGAATAGCTGCAGCTGGAATATTATCATATTTCTTTTAGGCATCAGAACAAGCAGAGTTCAGACTATGGGTGAGGCCTGGTTGCCTGCCTTAATTTGTAAATACAGCCCCTTCCTCCTTTACTTAATTAGGCTAGGACTGAATAAGCAGTCCCAGAGTGAGCTCTGTGCACACCTCTGCAATGTGGAAAAAAGCAACTTTGGAAGTGATCCTCTGATTGCATTTGCCCTCTGTACAAACAGTCACAACTCCAGTGAAAACGAAGGGGCTCTTGCACCTTTTCACTATCTGACTGTAAGTAAGGAGGGTGAATTCTTGTTCCCTTTCTTATAATCAATAGCAAACTTCAGTGTCACCAGTGAACTTTATGCTAGCTGGTATCGGATCAGGCCCAGTAGAGAGGAGAGCAGGCAGGCACTGGCAGCTCAGAAATGGTCATGTTCGTATTGGTTTTAGTTTTGTCTTCACTACGTGCCTGGCCTGTTTTACTCAGCCTCTCTTTTGAGCAGTATTTTGTAGTTACGTAGTTTCATAGTTGTGGGCATCAGAAGGGACCTCAATAGATCATTGAGTCTGAATTGTACTCAATCAATATGGATGAGTAATATAGCTACATTAATGTATTTATATTATAAATAGCAATCCTATGGATTTGGAAGGACTTCTTTGAGGTGACATTGCTGGACTTTTTGAAGGGTTCTTGGCTGGAGTCTTCCCAGGAGTCTTGGCTGCAGGTTTGTCTGGAGTCGTGTCTGCTTTCTTAAAGAAAGTGCCCAAGGAAGTTTGGACAGATGTTTTCTACAGAGATGAGTGACGCAAAGAACTTGTTCGCTGGCGTGGCATGGCGTCGTGTCAGATTAAGCGCTGTAAAGTCAAAACTGATGTCAGAAAGTTGAAACAGGATGTCAATTTATAAATGCTGTAAGTGTGAAACGTTGTAATTCGAAATGTTGTAAATCGAGGACTGCCTGTATGGAAATCTCACGTCAATAGTCCCATTCATTTGGTATCCTAGCTCCATATTTTTATCCAAATTTATTTGATATAGATTATAAGAATATCCATAAGGGTCTAATCCTAACCAGGGGTCGGCTTTCTTGGCAGGTTCCTTTTGTTCCTCTACAAGTTGTCTGTGAGGGGTATTTCACACTAAAGGTCATAGAAGCTGGTGGTGACATTTGAATGCATGGCCAACCACAAAACACGGTTTGAACTGTTCAGAAATGGCTTCTGGATTGGGAAATGGAAAAGAAACAAAAACACAGTCACTTCAGCATAACTCGGGAATTTTAGCTATGGGACGCGGGGCTGTCGTCACACGTGCGTGGGAGGCTGGACTGGGGAGCTCCTCCCCGCCGGGCTGCGCGCCGGACCCCGGGCAGGCAGC
>NW_005843541.1:18060-56878 GCF_000455745.1 Alligator sinensis
TCGGGAGCCGCAGGCCGGGCGCGGAGCCAGGCAGAGTTTGTTTTAATGGCGGGACTTGGCCTTTTTCATGCGGATTCTTAAGTCATCCGGGACCCTCAAATGCAAGCCGCAGAGAAACTGGCTCCAGGGTTGTTGCACTTTTTTTTAAGCACGCTGGGTTCTTGGCTGTCGCCGTGTTGTAGGGGGGCAAGGTTCCTCGGGTAGATGTGATATCTTTTATTAGACCAACTGAGTAGCTGGGGAAAAGGAATGAGAGAAGATAAAAGACCCGATGCCTGCAGTAGGGTGAAAGCTTGCTAAGAACTTTTTTCCAGCTACTCAGTTGGTGTAATAAAAGATATCGCATCTACTCGAAGAACTCCTTCAAGAGGAGGTTGGGTGGATACCTGGCTGGGCTATTATGATCCCAGCACTCGTTCCTGCCCAGGGCAGGGAATCAGACTTGATGATCTGTTCAGGTCCCTAGAAACAATGAAACCTTGCCGCTTTTAAGCACTGACTTTATAGCAGGGGTTGGTCCTTTTGATAGCTGCAGGCATTTTTGATCATTACTTTTGCACCGGTGGCCGGTGTAAATTTACTGGGCCATTCAGCAGGGACTTGTGTGATCATCACTTTGCCTATGTGGCCGGCTTAACTGTGTACGTGTGGCGAGGTCAAAATATACTGCGTGGTTTGCTGGTGACTTGCATAATGTATGTAATGTGCAACAGGGGCCCGAGTGTCCCTGTGCTACGAGAGCAATGATTGCAGCCCGATTTGCTCTGGGTTGGCTTTTACATGTGCACACCCCAGGTGGAAGTGCAGTATTTTGAAGTTTTGCCCAGAAAAAATAGCTCTGGCTCTGCCAGCACCAATCTACTGAGAATGGTCGCAGAGTGTCTCCTTCAGGCTGACCTAATAAGTATCTAGTTGGTATAACCAAGCAAACTTTAGTCCCTAATTTGGGCACCGCTTATAAATGATGCATCCATAAACGATGTAGCATTGAATCTTCTGAACAAGAAGTGACAGGTCTCAGCTTTTTCATTATGGTCACAGGAAAGTGGCATTGGGCAATCCAAAAAAGGGGTTTTAGCTAGTCAAAGCTCACTTCCTTTACTTGGATAATCGCTGAGGCAGGAAACGGAGTAACAGAATAGGTCCTAAAGTTAAATTGCCTGTTATGGTGACATTCCTAAAAATGTATTGCACTGCTTTTTTGGGTGGGGAAATAATGGATAGGGATAGTGGAGAAAGGGTACGGGGGGTGCGGCTCACCTCGCTGTAGGTAGTTTAGCTCAACCCTGTTCTCTGTCCCAGGAGATTATAGTCACTTTGTGGAAAAATGCCCATGACTGAGCAGTGGGCTCTACAGTCTGCTGTCAGCTAACATGTAAAACTGCCTTATTTTTGCAGTGAGCACATGACTTGAGTTTAGTTAAGGAGTTAAAGCACTAGCTCAACTCTCTTGGACACTTGAGGAGCATCTAATCAGGGGTTTATTCTTTTATACGCAATAGCCCAGCATAAACATTTTCTTGTTGCTGCACAATAAAGCGTGCGCGTTTGCTTCCCCTTGTTCTTGTTTTCTTATTTAAGTTTCATTTCCAAATGTCACTTTGGGTTTAGGTGGCTGAAGTTCAATCCAGCCTAAAGCTGTGTTTGACAAACATCAGTACAAAGAGGCGTCCGGGCATGAGACCCCAGGATCATAAAGTGATTTCTTACACAACCTCTTTTACTTGGGTTTGACTCTGTGGAAATACACTTCCCTTGTCGGGGCAGTGCTACAGTTGCCCTGTGTTGCATAGCAAGTATGAAAACAAACTGCCTCCAAGACAGCTTGTCTCTCGTTCTCATCTGTTTCTAACTTGTGACTTGCTCCTCGTGCTTCCTTTGGTTGGTTTTCTGGTGTTTTCATCTTATTTCATGCTGCCCTTTTCATTAGAAAGAAATCCTGTGAGATTGTGCACTGTTATAGCTCTGTGTGTTACGAGTTTTAAAAAAAAGGAAAGAAAATGTTGGGGTAAGCAATCTGCCTTGTTTCCCAGAATCTGCTTATCTGGGCGCACACTTGGTGATGTTCACTTTATAAGCTAAAATGTCCAAGTATTGCAGGTATTCAGCAAAACTGCTTCCAAGACTCTGATGAGAACAAGTCCGTCGCAGCGTTTGCAGAAGAGAGAAAATGTGGCTTTGCAAAACCAAGTTGTGTTCTACTGAAGCAGATAATTTTGCGTACTTTTTCATAGATTAGTTTTTCATCCTTTTTTCTCTTTTATTCCTAGGAGATTGTGGACTCCCACCCACATTAAGTTTTGCTGAGCTAGTCACAAGTTTGGATTCCTATCACATTGGGACTGAAGTGACCTATCGCTGTCGGCCAGGTTTCATTCGTGTTGGTGGAAAGTCTCCTGTCATTACTTGTCAAGATAACTCTACCTGGTCACAACCCTCCGAGTTTTGTGTGGGTTAGTATCTCTGCTGTTCTGTCTCAATTGATCTGCAGGCCACCTTTACATCATTTGGGATAAGAACAGATAGAGAGAGAAGCAGACAGCATAGCCAGGTTCAAAAAGGGCATGAATAAATTCAGGGATGATAGATCTATTAGCGGCTGTTGAACAGCATGGTTGGAGTGGTGTTGTCTAGCATCTCTAAACCAATAATGATGGGATGCCAGAGAGGGTAATCACTCTGGAGAGATCTGGTTCAAAGCTGTCCCTCGATAGCATCTATTTCTGCTTTTGTTGGAGACAGAAATACTGGACTAGATGGACCATTGATCTGACTAGTGTTTTCACTATGGAAAAATGCCCATGACTGAGCAGCAGGCTATACAGTCTGCTGTCAGCTAACATGTAAAACTGCCTTATTTTTGCAGTGAGCACATGGCTTGAGTTTAGTTAAGGAGTTAAAGCACTAGTTCAACTCTCTTGGACACTTGAGGAGCATCTAATCAGGGGTTTATTCTTTTATACGCAATAGCCCAGCATAAACATTTTCTTGTTGCTGCACAATAAAGCGTGCGCGTTTGCTTCCCCTTGTTCTTGTTTTCTTATTTAAGTTTCATTTCCAAATGTCACTTTGGGTTTAGGTGGCTGAAGTTCAGACATCAGTACAAAGAGGCTTCCGGAGCATGGGGCCCCAGGATCATAAAATGACTTATTACACATCCTGTTTTACTTGCGTTTGACTCTGTGGAAATACACTTCCCTTGTCGGGGCAGTGCTACGGTTTCCCTGCTTTGCATAGAAAGTGTGAAAACAAACTGCCTCCAGGATAGCTTGTCTCTCGTTCTCATCTGTTTCTGACTTCTGACTTATTCCTCGTGCTTCCTTTGGTTGGTTTTCTGGTGTTTTCATCTTATTTCATGCTGCCCTTTTCACTTGAATGAAACCCTGTGAGATTGTGCAGTGTTATACCTCTGTGCGTTACTAGTCAAAAAAAAAAAAAAAAGGAAAGGTTGGGGTAAGCAATCTGCCCTGTTTCCCAGGATCTACTTATCTGGGCACACACTTGGTGATGTTCAATTTATAAGCTAACATGTCCAAGTATTGCAGGTATTCAGCAAAACTGCTTCCAAGACTCTGATGAGAACAAGTCCATTGCAGCCAGTTGTTTGGTGGTCTGCTGATGGAAGTCTTTCCTGCTTAGTAACATCTTCTCAGTTCACCGTTACCTGGGTATTTTAATTCAATATTCACCTTGGTGTACTTTCCTATAGAAATCCCTTGTCTGCCACCCCCTGAAGTCGCCAATGGAGCACATTCTGGTGAGGGGGAAGGCTATGTCGTCGGATCTTCAGTGACTTATACTTGCAAGAGTGGTTTCAGTCTGGTTGGAGAGGCCTCCATTCTCTGTACCACAGAAGATAACCTCAGTGGTGTCTGGAGCCCTGCCCCTCAGTGTAAAGGTAACTCTTGTGTTTTGTATCTTGCTCTTGTTGCCTTTGTTCACCTTTCTCCACCAGGGAAAACCCATATTTAATTAGGCAGACAGCTCATAAATGTTGAGGAAGTCAGTCAGGGAATAAGCACCTAGGTACCATGGGGAAGCTTAATTCACATAGAGTGACGGATGCATTACCAGTGTGCGTCCTGGGAAGCAGATTGCCTCTTGCATTTGCTGCAGTTTTGGTCTCTTCAGTGTTAATCAAAGACCCTTCTCTTAAATGAAACCACATAATTTCTAATAGGTAAATGACTGCAGTGATTTCCCTGGCCTGGGAATGGGCCCTTTATGACGAGAAATGTTCACTGCAGCTAGTCCTGGGTTCCCTAAGCCAAAGCTGATTTTTAGCTGGAAAAGAATTCTGATCCTGTTGCTATTGCCCTATTATTCAAGCAGTAAAGAGGAAAAAAAGGAAGAATAGCTTTAGTCAAAACCATGTTTCCCTGTTTTGTTTTGTTTTTTCCCCTGCCCCCTCCGCATGCTGCTTGACTGGCTTTAGCTTTAGTGAGTTCATGTCACAGCCTTACTGCCGTTTTGAAAGGGGGAAATGGAGGTGCCCAAGAACTGGTTCTTGACTGGAGTGAGCCATGCGCACACGTTCTGGTTCAGGCAACATGCAAGCAAATGGGCCATGTTGCCTTATTCTGAACGGGCTGTTCAGCTGGGCACCTGGTAGCTTGAGGCAGTTGAGAGCTACCAGGCAGCAGGTTGGTCACTTCCCTGATTCTGTTCCCTGAGTTTCAACTCCTAAATGTGAATTGGGATGTAGTTTAAATGGCTTCAAGCAACTGACGTTGCTTTAATTTCCAGAGGTGAAGTGTCCAGCCCCGGTGGTTCCACATGGGAAAAAAAAGTTTGGATCAGTCGCTGTCTATTCCTATGGAGACACAATAACATTTGAGTGCAATCCTGGCTACTCCCTGAGGGGAGGTGGTGATGGTGTGATTCGATGCACAGAGGATAACACCTGGAAGCCTTCTGTGCCAATCTGTGACCCACGTGAGTATTAGCTGTCTACTCACCTGTTTGAAGTGGCACGTAGGATATTATTGAGTGGCTACCGCAGGACGGTTGGCCTCCTGTGCCAACACGTGATCTGTGCAAGTAGAAACAACTTATAAAATGAGTCCGTAGTCCAATGGTATTTTCCCTCATGTGTTAGGAGGCAGCACTTGAAATGTTTCTGGGAGAGAAAAGGCATAATTTCAAGGTAAAGGCTTTTAACGCCACCTGCTTTGTCTGATGGGTTTGGTGCTGCTGCGTGTGAGGTGTAGCATGCCTGTCTAGGCCTCAATGTGGAGGAGTGGACTGCTAATCTCTCCTGACACTAAGCTCCTTTCTTTATGCAAAGTCTAAACTAAAAGCAGCCCTAAGAGAGCCCAGGTGAACCTGGGGCTTGTGGATGGGAGCGAGACGACTATTGTGTTCCTCTGAGCCCAGCGTCTGTGGGTTCTGGGGCAAAGCAGGACTTGAAATGCTGGCTAGCTACCTGGCTGCAGGTAGAGGTGGAGGGCGGGGTGTGGCTGGCCCTTGAGCTGGTCCTGCAGTGGGCACTTGGCCACTTGGGGCTACTGAGCCAGCTGCACCGTGCAGCTCTGGTACTCTGCAGTAGGATTGGCCTCACTCCTGCTAGGCAAACTCCAGTGCAGACCCCCAGCGGTGCTGGTTGGAAACCTTTGGCTGTGGCAAGCCTGTCTGCCTGCACAGACACTGGAAAAGCAGGGCGAAAATGGGAGTTGCATGGCTTCAGCATCCAATTCGTATTGGGGTCCTTTGGGATGAAGGTAGCTGTGCGACGTATAAATGAAGCACTGCCAGTTTTAAAGAGAGCGTTTTTTTTCTTACAGTCCAATGTGGGCCTCCGCCAACTATCAAGAGAGCCAAGCTCAGCCATTCTGGTCTCTCAGAGAGCTTCCCCATTGGCACAAAGGTCACCTACGAATGCCTGAAGGGTTTTCTTAAAATCCCGGATAGGTCAGACACCATAGTGTGCCTGGCCAGCCTTGAGTGGTCAAACCTGCCGGAGTTGTGTGGCCGTAAGTGTTATTTTGCTTTCTGAAATTTTCTGGCCATTTCTTGCTTCTGAAACTGTGAAACTTCCTCTGCTGAATAGGTCTACTCAACACCAGCTTTAATAGTTAGATCTGAGGTCCTGGGAATGGCAGTGGGAACACAGAATGAACCTGCTTGCTGGAGACATATTACTTGTTTTCGTGGCTAGTATGTAGTGCAGTAAATGGGGCTACTTATCCATTTATGAAAGTAAGCAGTGCATGAGGATCAAAATGAAGGGTGGTGGGATGGCAGAAGAGCCTAAAAGAAGCAAAGTTTGAAGAGGCTGAAGCATGAGACCATCAGGAAAGTGCACTCAGTGGGAACTCGCAAAGGTGTCGTGAGGCAGCATCGGAGAATCGCAGAAAATGAGGGTTGAAGGGACCTCAGGAGATCACAGCTAGTCCAGTCCCCTACTCAAAGCAGGACTAGCCCCAACTAGATCATCCCAGCCTAATTGGTCACGATTGGTTTTCATTCAGGAAGACACAGTTTACACCAGCAGAAGTGGATCATAAAGCAGATATTTCTCTTGTGAATGTTTTCCTGGGCTTTGAGGGTTGTAGCCTTTTCTCTTCTGTAACGTAGCGCTGCGGGGCAAGTTTATAGGTGGACGTGGAGAAGAAGGCTGTGCAGTAGTTACAAGCAGAAAGTCCAGATAATTTAGGGGCTGAAGGCAAGAAAGGAAGTATATCTGTGTGCTCTGTTCTTCCCAGGCTTGCTTCTCACTCAACTCCCTTCCTGTCCTGCTTTCCGCCTTCCTTCGTGTCACTTGTGCTTGGGATGCCACCTCCCTCCTCGCTCCTTTTGTCAAAATCACTCGAGTCTCTTCCTTTATCGGGACAGTAAAAATCCCTTCCCCATGATCCCTCCGTGACAGTTTAACCTGCCTTTGCAACAAGCCAGTGAGTTTGTGGAGCTTGAGACTTGTCCAGCACGCTTGGCTCATGCTGCAGAGCCAGGAGCACATGAAGCATCCTGCCCGTGTTTGCGCTGCAGAAAGTTAAAAGCACAAGCTGTATTTAAATCCGTCTTGCAGCTACATCGTTTGGTCCTTGTCTGTCTGTTGTTTGCTGTCAGGTAGCTGTCCTGCCCCAGGAGGCTTACCATTTGGTAAAGTATCAGAAGAGGATGTGAAGAGGAGCTTCTATGCCGTGGGGACCACTGTCCGTTATGTCTGTCGCGACGGGTATGACAGGGTCCCAGGACAGGATTCAACCAGGACTTGTCTTGAAGATTTAACATGGTCAAACCCACCAGAGTTTTGTACCAGTGAGTAGCTTTTGGTTGTCTTTGTGTCTTCACTGGTATAGTAGCCTATGTGAGCAGCAAGGTCTGGGCCTCCTGCCTTTTACTTCAGCCCTGTTCTCTGATTTCTAGTGTGAAATACCTTTTGGGCCCATTGTCATCAGTACAGGGTCTGCTTAACCTGGAAACACACAGATATGCAGGTGTTTCAAGCAGAGGATGCTTTTTGTGGTGGTGACATTAATTTCAGGTTTTATTCCACATTACAAATAGAAAATCAACCAAATGCTCAAATTAATATAATGAGCACTTTATCCCTGAAATGTATGTGTTGAGGGGCAAATGCCAAGTATGTTTTTTAAAATCACATACTGGAAAAGTCTATCCTTTGAGCAGCTCAGCTGGACCGTTCGCTCTACTGGAATCACAGCCCTAAAAATAAATCCATTGGTTATCACCATGGCAAAGATATTCACATTCAAATACTAAAGTGTGCAATAAAACAGAAAGGCAGAGACAAAACCTCGGCTTCAGAGTGGAGAATACTATATAGTTTTTGGCAAAGTCGTTCGTGTCAAGGCTGCAGACATGTTGCCTTGACATGAGGCAACGCAATGGGCCGGTTTTTCTAATCCTGCAACTAAAGCATCATCCTAGGTGGCATCCTGGCCCACGTAATCCTTTTGGGAATTTCTCGCGCAGATGCAAATTCTCTGCCTTGACTGAAAATCAATTCCTGAATAGAACGAGCATGCACATTTTTATGCCTCTTATTTTTAATCCATGTGTGTGTCGGGTGGAGCAATGTTTTCCCAGGTTCCACATTGCCCACTGCATTTCTAGATGTGTGTGCAGAGACTGTGAATGTTTGAAGTGTGCTCTATGGTAATAGGCATGTTTGGTGAAGAAAGCATTGCAGATAACTTAATGTGAGAGACAAGGGGAGTCTGTCATAGAAGCTGACAAAGCCATCTGATTAGACATGTGACATGGATGATAAAAGTGTTCATGTCTTAATGAAATAGGAATAAAGCAAATGTACAACATTTTAACAATCTGGGTAGTTGATCTGACTTTACCATAATCTGATGCAGATATATTGGGGGGTTGTCCATCCGCGTCATGTGCTAACACTCATCCTGCGTCCCACTAGAGAAATCTTGTGGAGTTCCAAAAGCACCGGAGCACGGCAGAGTTGCTGATACAACACGGACCCTGTATCTTGACACAGTACGCGTAGTGTGTGATGAGGGGTGAGTGTTGGGAACGGATGCCAGCTAGGTCACAGGACTTAGTGAAGAACTGCTGCCTGCTCTAGGCACCTTGAACAGCTTTCCTAGCACAGGTGCTTGGATTCTACCCATGAGCTTTGGGGGCTTTTTTGGAAAGGAAACATCCCAACAGAAATAGGCCAAGTGTAGGATATGGTGGTGAAGGGCAATTCAAGATAATGGATTTCATTGGTTCAATTTACCTTTGGGTGTAGGGGGTGGTTACCAGGCCTCAGAATAATTGAGCCTCTTGGTCCAGGTCCTATTCCTCCCATTTGGTAACAGTGGGTGCGTCTACCCGAGACGCTGACTGCACAGGAGCCTAATGCTACCGCGCCGTAGTGTGCAGGGCAAAAACTGTGCTAATATGCTGCTGCACAGTAATATTACGCTACTGAGCAGTTAGTGTCACCAGAAAGCCATGTGCCAGCACTACTGCACAGGAGCACCATTGATTTTAGTATTTGGTTATACAAGCACTAAACGTAATCCGTAGTAACTACGGTGCATTAATGAACAGGTAGATGCTCCCAGTGTGACTTAAGCACCTCAGTGCAGACCTGTTCAACCCATGAAAAGCAGAAGGCAGGTGGCTTATCCTTCTCCTCCATTTTTTTATGGCATAAACTGAGAGCTAAGATGACAACACATTACAGAAGCTGCATTCAGTGGTTTTTAGTGATGCAAGCAGGGTGGAATAGGATGATGTTTGGGGCCGTATAGATAAAATAGGTTCTTGCCCATTACGGTTAACTAGCATGCCAGGTATGATGCCAGATGTCGTGGTGATTGCCGTGGTTTACTTCTCAGTGCAACATGCCCTGGGGTGGT
Organism: Alligator sinensis; assembly: GCF_000455745.1. Taxonomy (NCBI): domain Eukaryota; kingdom Metazoa; phylum Chordata; order Crocodylia; family Alligatoridae; genus Alligator; species Alligator sinensis. Next base: position 27,399 of record NW_005843541.1, read on the forward strand.
TTGCCTTACAGTAAGAATTAGATTCCCTTGCTGAAGTCCAGATAAACGTGGGGTGGCTGGCTATGTCTTCAGAGCCCACAGAGCCCAAGGAAAGGAGGAGTGCCCTTCACTGTAAAGAAGAAGGATCTGGGAGAGAAGAAAGATATGGCCATGAAACTTTAAAGCATTGTGTTAGTACAAACTATAAGGGGAAATAAATCTATTGCTACCTGATCTCTCCAGTCCTTCAGCGACCTCTCTGGCAGTTGTAAATTGGCTTCAAATGAGAGCATTGCTTTAGCAAGAATAACCTTGTTCATTTGTTAACATCTTCACTGAGTGACAGAAAGGAATGGATATTTAAATTTCTAGAGTTATAGGAGAAACTAGGGCACTAAATAAAAGGTTTCCTTGCCACCCCCTCCTCTCCAGGTATCGGTTATCTGGGAAACACATCACGTGCAGGCTGAAAGGAAGGGACGTCGCATGGAGCCAACTCCCTACTTGCGAAGGTAAGACAACTGTCACTGCCTTACATAGAGTTTATTTATGCACGTGTTTTACTTTGACTTGATACACAGTCCAGGCTAAGTATATCTGGGAGAGGCAAGACGTTTGGGGGGTGGTTTTTTTTATTAGATCACCTGAATGGTTGGGATAGATTCAGTTTTTATTGCGGTACTGATGTAGGCTTGACAGTTGAGGATGACGATAGCTTCTCTTGGATACTAGAGATGATGGGTTTGGGGAAAGAAGGCTGCGGTGGTCCTGTTTTTGTTGAAGATAACACTGTTAGCTTTCTTCCTGAAACAGTCAACATAGTAGTTCAGTGTGTAGTTCTGTCTCCTGGGAAGTGTCCAGTTAGATTTTTTTGTTGGTCTTTGTTTTATCTGTTGTGGCAGGAAGGTTGTTAGAGGTGGGTGTGGAATAGGGCTGTCGAAATTTCACCACCACTTTTGTTTCGACTCTGTTTTGAAGTCAAAACTGTAAAAACGAAATGGAACAGATATGGTTGAAGCAGCCTCGAAACAGAATCAGGCAAGTCGAAACATTTCACCATTTCAACGATGTTTGGATGTTTCACCCATAGGATATACTGGGGAAGGTTAAACAGCCTATAACTTCATCATTTCTGGCCATATTTAGATAAAGCTTTCAGAAATGTTAGTCCCTCCTAAGGGCATAAAGCGTGCCAAGTTTAAAATTTATAGATGCAGGGGCTTTGGAGAAAGTGCACCCCAAATTCTTGAGACCCACATTGTGTCATGTGTATGTATTAAGCCACAGCAGGGACAGAACTACAGGCATGCTAGCCCCTGCTGGGGCCAGAAAGCCTGCCAAGGTTCAAGGAGGTAGGTGCAGGGGGTCTGGAGAAACTGCACCCCAAAATCTGAAAAAAAAACTCGTGCCACAGATATGTGTTAAGCCACATGAAATCTGCAGGGATGGTGGCCCCTGCTAAGGCCACCAAGCCTGCCAAGTTTCAAGGAGATACGTGCAGAGGTTTGGGGAAACTGCACGTCAATCTGCAGAAAATCAAAACTCATGCCATGGGTGACCCTGTGTGTGTTAAGGCGGAGCAGGGTGACAGCTGCAGGGATGGTGGCCCCTGCTGTGGCCACGACGCCTGTCAACTGTCGAGGAGATTGGTGCAGGGCTTCTGGGCCCTGCACCTCTGGCTGCTGACAGACAAAATTTGTGTCATGGGTGCTTGTGCAAAAAAAAAAAAGAGACGGTCGGGGTAAGCAATCTGACTTGTTTCCCAGGATCTGCTTATATGGGCACACACTTGGTGATGGTCACTTTATAAGCTAACATGTCCAAGTATTGCAGGTATTCAGCAAAACTGCTTCCAAGACTCTGATGAGAACAAGACCGTCGCAGCGGTTGCAGAAGAGAGAAAATGTGGCTTTGCGAAAACAAGTTGTGTTCTACTGTAGCAGATAGTTTTGTGTACTTCTTCATAGATTAGTTTTTCATCCTTTTTTCTGTTTTATTTCTAGGCGATTGTGCACCCCCTCCCAGATGAAGTTTTGCTGAGCTAGTCACAAGTTTGGATTCCTATCGCATTGGGACTGAAGTGACCTATAGCTGTCGTCCAGGTTTCATTCGTGTTGGTGGAAAGTCTCCTGTCATTACTTGTCAAGATAACGCTACCTGGTCACAACCCTCCGAGTTTTGTGTGGGTTAGTATCTCTGCTGTTCTGTCTCAATTGACCTGCAGGCCACCTTTACATCATTTGGGATAAGAACAGATAGAGAGAGAAGCAGACAGCATAGCCAGGTTCACAAAGGGCATGAATAAATTCAGGGATGATAGATCTATTAGCGGCTATTGAACAGCATGGTTGGAGTGGTGTTGTCTAGCATCTCTAAACCAATAATGATGCGATGCCGGAGAGGGTAATCACTCTGGAGAGATCTGGTTCAAAGCTCTCCATGATAGCATCTATTTCTGCTTTTGTTGGAGACAGAAATACTGGGCTAGATGGGCCATTGGTCTGTCTAGTATGTCACTTCTTATGTTTTACTGAGTTGAACAGTGCACATTTTCCTTTCCACCAAGATAACGTGAAGCACAGCTAATGCCAGCCTTGCTCTCTTCCAGCAAAACAGTGCCCAGCTCCAGACATACCGAATGGTCAGCCTATTGTAACTGATCTCCGGTTGGGTGCGAGAGTCAACTTTACCTGTTCTGCCGGGTACGTCAAGTCACCTGTACTGACTCATCAATTGAATGTTGGTTTGTAGAAAGTGGGCGGTGAACTGCAGGGGAGTTGGGGGCAGGGAGAGACTAGAAAACCTGGCTGGGTTTTAGAAGCCGAGTTGGGGCTGGTGCTGATGGACAGCAGGGGTGCGCCCCAGTAAGAGCTGGAGGAGGCTGGTCAAGCAGACAGCAGTAGGGGTGGGGGGCACCACTGCACTCGGTCTCTCTTGCCAGAGCAACCCAGGCTCATCAGGTGGTGGATTGTGCGTGATGGGGGGAAGCCTCACATATGGAGTGGGAGTGGGTTCACCTGGCTTCCTGTGACCAGTGCCACCTCTCCCCTAATAGGGTCTAGCTATTGCTTACGCCTAGTGCCATTACATGGACTAAAAGTTAGCAGCAGATGAATGCAGACCTCTTCCTGCTCCGAGCACAAGTCTTTGCCAATGGTGATTTTATTTGTTTCATGTATTATTCATTAGAACTGTAAGGCTACTTCTAAAATGAGCAATCAGGAGAAACAAAAGAAGTTGTGGACATCCCTTGTAGGATTCAGCAGTTGCTCAGGCTAGTGTTGAGGGCACTTATTGTTTTTTTTCTTCCACATGGGTCATGTCTCAGTGGCTTCTGGCTTTCTTGCACAAAACAGGCACTTCCAGATGTGGTAATGTAATGGAAGGCTTTGCGTTTCCACAATGACTGGTTTGTGCCCGTGCAGGCGATGTGGATTTTTGTTTAATTTCTGTGGCTTGTTCTGGTAGAAGAGAAGTCTTCAGGACAGGCCTCTGGAGAAGGGAGACCAGGCCCCATTGCCCATAGGGCTAAGCAGACTGAAACTACCCTAACACGAGTTAGGTAGTGCAGCCCAGGGTTAAGCCTCAACTGAAGTGGCATAACTTTGAGGGCACTTAGCATGAGTTAGAAAGCTTTAACAGACAGGTGCTAATGTTTTAGATGCCCTTAGTATGGTCTAAGTGTAATGTGTTAACAACACTTTAGAGACCTGAGACAAGTCTGAACCTTTTGGCGATTGCTGTTTGGCTCACAGTGCTGTTAGCTTCCTGGGCTTTGGTCAGATCCCACCGCAGGGACCAACCAGCTGCCCTAATTCAGCACTTTGGGAATGAGAAGAATAAAGAGAAAACATTTCTAATTTGGTAGAAGAGCTGCTTATTGCCCTCAGCAAGGGATTAGAAAGTATGCGACTCTGCTCTGGGAGAGAACGGAGGCACAGGGTTTTCCCAGCTAATGTTCTGGCAAGCATAGAAGCGCGTTAGCAGTAACAACTGGGTGTTTCTTACTCCTTCGTGTTCCTTGGGCCTTAGCCACATCTTGTTTTATATTTGGGATTGTTCAATGGTTTCTCCACTCTGGCAAAAAGAGCTGGCTGCCCATCTTTGCTAACAGTTACCTAGCTCTTCATACATTTGTGTAAGAAACCGGAACCTTTGCTCTGTCTTTAGGTACAGATTAATTGGCAGCCATTCTCTTCGATGTGTGCTCGATGTCGGAAGCAATGTTCGTTGGGATGGCGAGTTTCCCTCCTGTAAAAGTAAGATGATTACATGTAATGTCTTTGACTTGCCCTAGATACAAGTGGGCTTGTGTCTGGTGAAGGAACCGAAGAGCAGTTGGAGCTGTTCTCTCTCTTCTTTGTGCCATAGGGGGATAAAGGGAGCCTGGGCACAGGTGTAGGCCCCAGTACACGATGGTCTTACACACCCGTGAGCATTCACACCTGTGACGTAGAATACAGTGGCCAAGACCTCACAAAGCACCACAGTAACTGTAGAGTAGAGAACTGTTCCTTTCTACTGAGCCGTACGTGTCTCCAAACCTTGTTGGGGAGGAGTGAATAATAGATTCGTTTCAGATTTGCCATGGTACAAGACATGCTGCCTTTGAATTAATCATCTCAAGATAGGGATGGATGTAACATTTGGAGCACTTCACAGTGCAGGTGCACTGCAGCAGGGGGATGTGGAGCCAGTGTCAGTGAGAGCGCTCCTCTCTGCTCTGTCTGCTCTGCTGCAGCCCTGTGCCACCCCGCTAGCAGAGCCAGGCCAGTGGGTGTGGGGAGGGACACTGGGATTGGGGGCTGGAGAGCAGGAATCCCCGATCCATGGGAGGGAACATGGGGCTCTGGTCTCCCAGTTCCAGGATTTCCTAGCTGTAGTGGGGAGGACGTGGGACCTCCCGATTCCAGTGAGAAGGGGATGTGCTCTGGAGGAGCAGAGGTGGAGCTGACAGGGAAGTGCTCGCTGATACAGGGTGCCACTGTCCTCCTCCCACAGCGCCAGGTGTTCAACACCATTGCAGATGACACCTGGAAGGTAGGTGACACGTCTACCAGGGTGACAGGTTAATAAAGCGCCATGTAATGGATACACCTACCCAGGTAGTAACGTAGGGCACACCTGCATGACTACCTGTGTGGTAACGGGTGGTTGGTTATCTTGTGCAATCATTATAGTACAACAAAAATCTAAGCCATGTAACTTCTTTCCCACTTGGGGCACGTAACTATCCCCTGAATGTTTCCCCTTTGCTGCCCAGTTTAATGAAGCAAACACAGGGATTAAAGGCTTTGTGTTTATACTTGCTCTGTTGTTTCTTTAAACTTAATAAGTACTTCATGGAGGAAACCAGGGATGAAGACAACCCATGCAGGGCTAAGGTCTGGCCGCCTTAGCTGCTTGCAACACAGGTAGCAGGAAGTGTTTCAGTTGGACGTGCTCCTAAGTAGTAATGGTTTCCATTAGAGTTGCTTTTGGGGCAGTCCTGCTGGTCCCAGAGCACTTCAAGAGGCACGTCTGTCTGGGTCACCCTTGGAGCGCTTCAAAGGCATTTGACTTCCTTCAAACGTGACATGGCTGCACACCACATACCTCCACCAGGTCGAATGGCACCTACCTACTATTGTGGCATGTAGGGGACAGAGGATGGTTCCCTTTTCATTTTCATAACCTAATGGTTGCCATTCTTGAAATGGTCACCATTGCATTTAATCAAGGTAGTCCTGTCTCTCCTCCGACTTCACTGCACAAATTAAATGCATTTTAAGTGGGTATTTACCATTTTACTTGTTTCTATCATCGTATGGTCTTGGGTATGTTCTGGGGATATCAGTGGTACTCCTGAACCAGTTGTTTTGTGGTCTGCTGATGGAAGTCTTTGCTGCTTAGTAACATCTTCTCAGTTCACCGTTACCTGGGTATTTTCATCCAGTATTCACCTTGGTGCACTTTCCTATAGAAATCCCTTGTTTGCCACCCCCTGAAGTCGCCAATGGAGCACATTCTGGTGAGGGGGAAGACTATGTCTTTGGCTCTTCAGTGACTTATACATGCAAGAGTGGTTTCAGTCTGGTTGGAGAGGCCTCCATTCTCTGTACCACAGAAGATAACCTCAGTGGTGTCTGGAGCCCTGCCCCTCAGTGTAAAGGTAACTCTTGTGTTTTGTATCTTGCTCTTGTTGCCTTTGCTCACCTTTCCCCACCAGGAAAAACCCATATTTAATTAGACAGACAACTCATGAATGTTGAGGAAGTCAGTCAGGGAATAAGCACCTAGGTACCATTGGGAAACTTAATTCACGTAGAGTGACGGATGCATTACCAGTGTGCGTCCTGGGAAGTAGATTGCCTCTTGCATTTGCTGCATTTTTGGTTTCTTCAGTGTTGCTCAAAGATCCTTAAATCACACCACATAATGTCTAATAGGTAAATGACTCTGCAGTGATTTTCCTGGCCAGAGTATGGACTCGTTTCCTTTCCTTCCCTTCTCGCCCATAATCTCCTCCCTCTGCAAAACACTTGTCAATGCTTTAATTTCCAGAGGTGAAGTGTCCAGCCCCGGTGGTTCCACATGGGAAAAAAAAGTTTGGATCAGTCGCTGTCTATTCCTATGGAGACACAATAATATTTGAGTGCAATCCTGGCTACTCCCTGAGAGGAGGTGGTGATGGTGTGATTCGATGCGCAGAGGATAACACCTGGAACCCTTCTGTGCCAATCTGTGACCCAGGTGATTATTGGCTGTCTACTCTCCTTTTTGAAGTGGTACATGGGATAGCACTGAGTGGCTGCCGCAGGATGGTTGGCCTCCTGTGCCAACACGTGACCTGTGCAAGTAGAAACAACCTATGAAATGAGTCTGTAGACCAATGGCGTTGTCACTCGTGTGCTAGGAGGCAGCACTTGAAATGTTTCTAGGAGAGAAAAGGCATAATTTCAAGGTGACGGCTTTTAACGCCACCTGCTTTGTCTGATGGGTTTGGTGCTGCTGTGTGTGTGGTGCAGCACACCTGTCTAGGCCTCATTATGGAGGAGTGGACTGCTCGTCTCTCCTGACACTAAGCTCCTTTCTTTATGCAAAGTCTAAACTAAAAGCAGCCCTAAGAGAGCCCAGGTGAACCTGGGGCTTGTGGGGGGGAGCAAGACGACTATTGTGTTCCTCTGAGCCCAGCGTCTGTGGGTTCTGGGGCAAAGCAGGACTTGAAATGCTGGCTAGCTACCTGGCTGCAGGTAGAGGTGGAGGGCGGGGTGTGGCTGGCCCTTGAGCTGGTCCTGCAGTGGGCACTTGGCCACTTGGGGCTACTGAGCCAGCCCCACCGTGCAGCTCTGGTACTCTGCAGTAGGATCAGTCTCGCTCATAGTTTCATAGTTGGTCGGGTCGGAAGGGACCTGAGCAGATCGTCAAGTCTGACCCCCTGCTGTGGCAGGAAAGAGTACTGGGGTCAAATGATCCCAGCCAGGTGTTCATCCAGCTGCCTTTTGAAGACCCCCAGGGTAGGAGCCGGCACCACTTCTCTTGGAAGTTGGTTCCAGATCCTAGCCAACCTGACTGTGAAGTAGCGCCTCCTGATGTCTAGTCTGAATCTACCCTCTGCCAGCTTGTGACCATTATTTCTAGTCACTCCTGGTAGTGCTGGGGGAACAGGGACTCCTCCAATACCTGCTGGTCCCCCTTGACCAGTTTGTAAATGGCCACTAGATCCCCCCTCAGCCTTCTCTTGTGAAGGCTGAACAGGTTCAGGTCCCGTAGCCTCTCCACGTAGGGCCTGCCCTGCTGCCCCCGATCATGCGGGTGGCCTCCTGTGGACCCTCTCCATGTTGTCCACATCCCTCTTGAAGTGCGGTGCCCAGAACTGGACGCAGTACTCCCACTGTGGCCTGACCGGTGTCGCGTAGAGAGGGAGGATCACCTCCTTGGACCTGCTCGAGTTGCATCTGTGGATGCATAACAAGGTACGGTTGGCCTTCGTCACCGCATCCCCACACTGTCGGCCCATGTTCATTTTGGCATCAATAATGACTCCAAGATCCTTTTCTGCCTCTGCACTGAGGAGAAGGGAGTTCCCCAGCCTGTAGGTGTGCTGCTGGTTCTCCCTCCCCAGGTGCAGCACCTTGCACTTGTCAGTGTTGAAACCCATCCAGTTCTCACCCGCCCACCCCTGTAACCTGTCTACGTCCGATTGCAGCCTATTCGTCCATTCTAGCGTGCCCACCTCTCCCCACATCTTAGTGTTGTCTCCGAATTTGCACAGGGTGCTTTTTACCCCTTTGTCCAAGTTGCTGATGAAGATGTTGAACAGTGGGGGCCCGAGCCCCACGGGACCCCACTGCCCACATCCCTCCAGGTTGAAAATGACCCGTCCACCACCACTCTGTGGGTGCGGCCCTCCAGCCAGTTGGTGACCCATCTGACTGTGTCGGTGTCAGTGCCGCAGGCTCCTAGTTTTTTAATGAGAATTGGGTAAGAGACCACGTCCAAGGCCTTCCTAAAGTCCAGAAAGACTATATCCACCAGGACACCTGCATCCAGGGATTTGGTGACCTGGTCATAGAAGGCCACCAGGTTGGTCTGACAGGACCTGCCACTAATGAACCCCTGTTGGTTGCCCCTAAGCATCATCTTCCCTGCTGCCCCTCGCGGACTTGTGCCAGGATAATTTTCTCAAAAAACTTCCCCAGGACCGGGGTAAGACTAACGGGCCTATAGTTTCCTGGGTCCTCCTTCCTCCTTCCTGCTAGGCAAACTCCAGTGCAGACCACCACTGGTGTTGGTTGAAACCTCTGGCTGTGGGAAGCCTGTCTGCCTGCTTAGACACTGGAAAAACAGGCCTAAAATGAGAGTTGCATGGCTTCAGCATCTTATTCACTTCGGGGTCCTTTGGGATGAAGGTAGCTGTGCGACATATAAACGAAGCGCTGCCAGTTTTAAAGAGAACATTTTTTTTTCTTACAGTCCAATGTGGGCCTCTGCCAAGTATCAGGGGAGCCAAGCCGGGCCCTTCTTATCTCTCTGAGAGCTTCCCGGTTGGCACAAGGGTCACCTATGTATGCCTGGAAGGTTTTCTTAAAATCCCGGATAGGTCAGACACCGTAGAGTGCCTGCCCAGCCTCGAGTGGACAGAGCTGCCAGCGTTGTGTGGCCGTAAGTGTTATTTTGCTTTCTGAAATTTTCTGGCCGTTTCTTGCTTCTGAAACTGTGAAACTTCCTCCGCTGAATAGGTCTACTCAACACCAGCTTTAATAGTTAGATCTGAGGTCCTGGGAATGGCAGTGGGAACACAGAATGAACCTGCTTGCTGGAGACTTACTACTCGTTTTCGTGGCTAGTATGTAGTGCAGTAAATGGGGCTACTTATCAATTTATGAAAGTAAGCAGTGCGTGAGGATCAAAATGAAGGGCGGTGGGATGGAAGAAGAGCCTAAAAGAAGCAAAGTTTGAAGAGGCTGAAGCATGAGACCATCAGGAAAGTGCACTCAGTGGGAACTCGTAAAGGTGTCGTGAGGCAGCATCGGAGAATCGCAGAAAATGGGGGTTGAAGGGACCTCAGGAGATCACAGCTAGTCCAGTCCCCTACTCACACAGCTAGTCCATCCCCCTCCTCAAAGCAGGACTAGCCCCAACTAGATCATCCCAGCCAAATAGGTCATGATTCGTTTTCATTCAGGAAGACAGTCTAGACAAGCAGAAGTGGATCATAATGCAGATATTTCCCTTGTGAATGTTTTCCTGGGCTTTGAGGGTTGTAGCCTTTTCTCTTCTGTAACGTTGCCCTGCCGGGCAAGTTTAGAGGTGGACGTGGAGAAGAAGGCTGTGCAGTGGTTAGGAGCAGAAAGACTAATTAATTTAGGGGCTGAAGGCAAGAAAGGAAGTATATTTGTGTGCTCTGTTCTTCCCAGGCCTCCTTCTCACTCAACTCCCTTCCTGTCCTCCTTTCCGCCTTCCTTTGTGTCACTTGTGCTTGGGATGCCACCTCCCTCCTTGCTCCTTTTGTCAAAACCACTCGTGTCTCTTCCTTTATCGGGACAGTAAAAATCCCTTCCCCATGATCCCTCCGTGACAGTTTAACCTGCCTTTGCAACAAGCCAGTGAGCTTGTGGAGCTTGAGACTTGTCCAGCACACTTGGCTCATGCTGCAGAGCCAGGAGCACGTGAAGCATCCTGCCCGTGTTTGCGCTGCAGAAAGTTAAAAGCACAAGCTGTATTTAAATCCGTCTTGCAGCTACATCGTTTGGTCCTTGTCTGTCTGTTGTTTGCTGTCAGGTAGCTGTCCTGCCCCAAGAGGCTTACCATTTGGTAAAGTATCAGAAGAGGATGTGAAGAGGAGCTTCTATCCCATGGGGACCACTGTCCGTTATGTCTGTCACGTGTCCATTATGTCTGTCGTGACGGGTATGACAGGGTTCCAGGACAGGATTCAACCAGGACTTGTCTTGAAGATTTCACATGGTCAAACCCACCAGAGTTTTGTACCAGTGAGTAGCTTTTGGTTGTCTTTGTGTCTTCACTGGTATAGTAGCCTATGTGAGCAGCAAGGTCTGGGCCTCCTGCCTTTTACTTCAGCCCTGTTCTCTGCTTTCTAGTGTGAAATACCTTTTGGGCCCGTTGTCATCAGTACAGGGTCTGCTTAACCTGGAAACACGCAGATATGCAGGTGCTTCAAGCAGAGAATGCTTGCTGTGGTGGTGACATTAATTCCAGTTTTCATTCCACATTCCAAATAGAAAATTAACCAAATGCTTATATTAATATAATGAGTACTTTATCCCTGAAATGTGTGTGTGGAGGGGCAAGCACTGGGCATGTTTTTTTAAATCACATACTGGAAAAGTCTGTCCTTTGAAGCAGCTCAGCGTGGACTGTTCAATCTACCTGAATCACAGCCCTAAAAATGTACTGACCTGCATGTCTCATGTTATGTAGGGCCGGGGCCAAATTCAACAGAAGAAGCAGCTCAACCTAAATCAGATAAAAAAAATAAAATCCTTTTACTGACTCCAAATGTTGAGCTTGGGAGGGTTTAGCACTTGATGGTGAAGGTAGTGGTGAACTCCTGCCACAAGTGAGTGGGCCCAGAACTGTGAAACCCCTAGGGAGAAGGGAGCAGTGTAATGAAGAGATCCTGTACCCCCGTGAGCACGCCGTATGGCCTTTACTGGTGCCATGCCCCATCAGTAGCTGATGGGTTTTGAGTCCCCAAGGCAAAAGATGTTGGAAGTATCCACAAAGAAATTCTGCATCTGGGGGTGTAAAGGTTGGATGAAATGGCACTGGAGAGTGATCATTAGGAAGACAGAGCTGCCTTTCAAAGGTGCGTATTAGTGGAGATTGCATGGTGTCTACCCCAGGAAAATGAAACCATGCATTTCTGTAGGCTGTCTGAGTCTGTGTTGATGCTCTGGAATGACCCTTTTTTGCTCTGTGGATTTAACTGAGGTGAAAGGGAGATAGAGAGGAGGTGCATTTGGGTGCTGGGCAACTGTGATTAGACATATATCATCTCTTCATTTTAATGTACTTACCTGCATGTCTCATGTTATGTAGGGCCGAGGGAAAACTCAGCAGAAGAAGATGCTCAACCTAAATCAGGTAAAAAAAAAAAAAAAAAAAATCCTTTTACTGACTCCATATGTTCTGAGGTTTGCAGCTGTAAAATAAGTTGTGTATTTCATGAATATATTCATGGATGGGTTGTGTGTATGGTGAAGTCTGCTGGGATGTCAAGCCATTCAGGGATATTTTTTTTGGCTTGTTTTAAGTGACATCTTCTTCATGGACAATTTTTAGGGTTGCTAATTGTCCTTCTCGCAGCTACTTGTGACCCTTTGGCACACCTTTCTTAAGCACTGCCCTCCTTGAGTGTTCTTGGCTTTCCTACCTCTCTCATTGTGCATTAATCAGCTGTTCTGGTATGCCCTTCTTTCATAGCCCTTTTCCAAGGGATTCTCATGCTGCCCTGATCTTGATCCATTATTTTCTCTCTTGTGAGATGGAGAAGTAGCCCAAGCTATGTTGCAACACAAAGTTAGTTAGGCTATTCCCGTGGCCAACTCTTTTCCCCTTTGTTGGGGATCTTAGACAGAGTTGGCTTTTTCCAGCTGACCTTCTTGTAATTCCAGTCTTCAACAGAAATGCTCTTTGAGGAATGCAACATTCAGAGAGGATAGAAGTGTGTCTACTGAGCTTTACTAGCTTGTGACAAGTCACAGCACTTGGTTAATAACAGCAGGGAGCTCTTCTTGAATTTTCTCACCCACTCTACAAACTGTGGCATTGTTAGAGGTCTTCCGCCTCCTCCAAAAAATAGTTCTGGCCTGCAGTATGCAAGGCAGCCAGACTGATAATGCACTGGCTGTTCCTGTGACCAGAGTGGATTGGCTATTGCTCCTTTTTCCGCTTCTGGTGTGCATGTGTGTATGTGTGTGTGTGTGTCCTTGCAGCTGTCCCTGTCCACCTGTCCCTGCAGCTGACACCCTTTAGCACACCTTTCAAAGGCTCACCCTAACCCTGGAGAAGTGAAGTGCGGTTAGAGCAGGTGCTGCTATAGTCATTTATTTATTCACTGGACCCAGCAAAGCTGTTCAGAAAATGTAGCACCACGTTTGTGTCATTGGATGACCTTACCCCGGTCAGAAAAGGAGCATAGAAGATTATAGACAATATTCCTTAATGTGCATTTCTTCACAGAACCAAAAACCTTGAACCTTTTCTTGTTTCACGGCTTTCTTGACTGTGTTAAAGAGTACACATACACGGAGGCTTAGGAAAAGAAATTTTCTTCATTGCTAGACGTTCCAGCAGTTGGAACATGGCTCCCACTAACTAACAATTGTCCAATTCACACTGTTTTGTTTCAAAAGACTACATTATTATATTTATCATTATTTTGATATAATCTAGTGTACAAAATATTGTACCACATGTGTGCATTATTGTGTTATTCTTTGCAAACTGCTGATAATAAGCATGGCTTCATGTTTTAACTCTCTTTTGGTTTTCCCCTTTAGGACATGCACTTGAAATAATTCTTGTTTGTAAGTAACCTCAAAGTGAAAAATACTTCCAGATGCTGAAGCGCTTATTGTACATCAATATTCAGAGTCCATGTTGCTCTTTCGCCACAACGAAGTTGAGTTGGTTTTGGGGGGTTTCTTGGTGTAACAAGTAACGCCCCTGGTATGGGAGTTCTTGGGTTTCTCTGCTATTGATATACCGTTGTGCCCAGTGTTGCCATGTAACAGTTTATACCCGTTCATGGTTTTATCTGAAATGATTTGATGGGAGGGACAGAAACCCCACTCAGGGTCACACCTCTTCAGTTTTTAAAACCTACCGTGTCCCTCCTCCCTTTGCTTTACCTGTGACAAGTCCACGGGAATTTTTGATGTTTTGGGCATTATGTCTGATAGTCCGGTGAGTTTGTTCCCAAAGTTTTTAAGAACAGCTTAAACTTGTGTTCTTAACCAGGGTGCCATGGCATCCTGTGGTGCCTTGAGATCCTTTCAAGGATGCCGTACAATGTTAGGACCATTGGGTTTGCAATATGAGTCACAAGATAAAGCCAGACATTTCCAATAGGAATCCATAGTTGTGGTCTTCCATTTCATTGCAACAGAAATAAACTGTTTTTTTTTTTCTGTAGTCAAAACCAGAGTGAAAACTAAGAGCTAGCATTATCTGAGGGATACCACTGTGTTAGACAAACACTCATGTAGGATGACTTAGGTAGGGATGATCTGCCTTGAGAAGTAGTTGAGCTCTGTGGTCCCTGCTTTTCTATGATTTTTATGATTGCTACCAGTTTTTATTTGTCAGCTTGAGACTGAGCACCAGTTTCTGGATGCAGAAATGAACACTTGTGCTTTTTGATCAGGGATGCAAAGGAAAGGGCTCCTCCATCATTATAGGCTGTCAGAGATGGTCTGTTGATAGTGAGGCAGTTCCAGCACTGTACAAGGTGCTTCTTATATCTGGGCAAAATGGTATGTTTTGTGTAACTTCATTTCCCAGTTGCCGTTTCTTTCTTTTTTCAATTCTCGTAGTGCTCTTCCTGTTGGGTTGTGCTCTTTGCATTGCAGCTGTTTACAAACGCAAGAAGAGGAAAAAGGGGTAAGTCAGTCTAACATCGTGTTTGAGATTGAGTTTTGTTCCACAGCACGTGGCTCCAAAGCAATGCTGTGAGATTAGCTCTTCCTTTCCAGCTGCGTGGGGGCTGCACTCACTGGGCAGTGTGGCAACAGGGGCAGTGGCCAGGGGCATGTTCCTCTTCCCCATGCCTGCGTCAGGGCTGGCAAGGAAAAGGGGGAACATGCCTGCTTGCAAGCTGGCAGGGGAAAGGGGGAATATACCTGCCTGTTGCCACAGTCCTGGGCTGAATGCAGCCCCCATGCAGCTGAGCTGGAATGGGCAGTTGCTCCCCTCACCCCCCGCGTGCTGTCCCCGCAGCAGGCAAGGGTGTCGGGGGTGAGTGGGGGTGGAAATGAGAGGAGAGGGAAAGGCAAGGGGGCTTGCCTTTGAGCATAGAACGGGGTGGGGAGGGGAAATGTCTACCTGCTTTGAGACAGTGGGGGTGCAGCTGTGCCAGTTCAGCCCCTCTGAATCCACCTCTGCCTTGTCATGTTCCAGCACCCCAGAAACACCTCTGCTCCATTGAAGACTAGTGGGCATTATCTGTCTCCTCTCGTCTAGTTTTAGAATTCCCCCTTAGTAAACCTTACACTCTTTTGAGATGATGAATTCTGCTTAATACAGCTCATTCATCAAATCACCTTCCAAGCATGTGGCCTCAGTCTTTTTTTTCTTTGAGAAAGTTTAATTGATTCTTTTTTTAATCCTGTTATGATTTGTTCACAGAACTAAGAGTCTAATAAAAAATCATGTCCTTGTGTTCTCTTCCCCTCACCCCGCAACCTTTAGTTCTTATGATACAACACCAAGCGCCATGACACATCAACGTATAGGAGACTCTAATTCCTTGATGAGAAAAACAAGTGACACCTTGGATGAAATAGCTGTTGACGGTAGGATGACTTTCTGATTATAAATACCACCCGAAGACAGGGTAAATTGTAAACCGTTCAAAAAGAATAGAGAATAAAGCTATTTCCATAGGTTCTTGTTTCTTCAAAGTACTACAACTTTGTCGTAAACACTACATGCTATTGTTTGATTATCTTCTAACACACTAACTTTTGTGTGTTTGTGCAGCCCTAACAGGCTTACGCTCTTTGTGTGCTTTTTTTAGCTACAAGAACAGGTATTTATGTACGGACATTTACTTCTATTTCAGTACTTCTCTCCTGTATATTTTTTACGGCATCCATTTCTGAAGTTTCTGAGCGGCTTCAGTGGTGCATGTCGTGCTTTCCTCACCGTTCCCACCAGGGACAGGCATATTTAGTGGAGAATCTTGATTTTTGGGGTTGGGAGGCTATGCCATATCTTAAAATATGTATGTTGTGCCCATATTAAAAAAGCAGAGTCAAAGAAATGGACCTTGCACTTGGAGCGGGAAGTGGGAAGGATTGTGATGGTCCCTACTGGTGAGGGAGGTAATTCTGTAGTCTTTGACTGTTGTTGAAAGAGGCTCTGTCTGCCACACTGAGGAGCTTTGCCCTTGGCGTAGAGAGCTCTGCTGTGCCAAGGGAATGTGAGTCACCCACAATCTTCGGCTGAACACTGTGCTCTCCTCAGTATCATTAAAATCTGGTCACAGAACTAGGAGTCCAACAAAATATCATGTCCTGGTCTTCTCTCCCCCTCCCCGCCCCCTCCCTCCCCCCGTAATGATTTTCTATGATCATGGAAAGCTGTGTAGCTAAGGACTGAGACTTAGGCAGACAAGGTTCTTTGGGTAGATGTGCTATTTTCTGTTAGACCAACTAAATAGTTGTAAAAATTGTTCTTTGTAAGCTTTGGGGCACAAATGCCTTTGGTCAGGCATAGGGTGAGTCTGCTGGTGTTAAGTGTTCACCTTGGTGGAGTAGAAGCTAATATGCAAAATGCAGGTCTGTGAAAGTGCAAATGTGAGGGCCAAAGGCCATGGGAGACTATAGGTGTGAGACATGTGGGGGAGGAAAGGGAGAATTTGACCTGGTGATAGCATTTCGCTGGTAAAATGTAGAGATGTTTCTTGGGTTATTGGACAGCAGGCAGGTGATAACATGTCATAAATACAGTGCCTGTGTCCTTAGACCAGCGTGGCTACAGCCAGCACCCCCAAAACAGGACTGAGAATTTGCATTTGATTATGGAATTCAACACAAAACCAGTGTGAGAGTAGAGAGAGGTTTGATGTGCACGTGGTAGTCTGCCATATTTCTAGCTCTAAGAATGAAAGAGGAAGAAGATAGTGTTCATCCAGACCACCATCTAAAACCATAGAAAGACCATGGTAATATTAGTCTTCAACCAGTAGGATACAGCATAATACATGCTAGTTCCTCATGCCAGTTATCTAGAATCATAAGTATACTGTTGATGGCGCTCGAGAGCAGATAGGTAAGCTTAAATTCCTGTCTCGGAGAGCTTGCTTCTTTTCAGCACGGATCATGGAGAGGGCCACACGCTGACTTGAAAAGGACTTCTGTCCTCTTTCATGGTCCTTCCAAGGTTCACTGCTGAGTGAGTAGTCGCTGAAAACCTCATAGTCTAAAAATGAAGCTTTTGTAAGGCCATATAGATGAAAACCCCAGGAACTCCCATAATTGTTTACCCATCTTTCTTTTATAGGAGAGGAGGGGTTTCCTGCAGGGTGTAGTTCTTTTTTACTTAGCCCTTGGAAATATTAACGTCTGTCATGGTTTGTCCTTGCACTTATTCACTCTGCTAATTCAACAGCCTTAGATATCTAGCATCTCTGCTGGGTACTTCTACCTTCTTCTTTTTGTTTTTTTACAGATTTACAACAAAAAGGAAAGTCGGTGACCTTTGTTTTGACCTGAAACTACATTTGAAAAATAAATCTATTTCATGGTATATTTATGATTTTGTTAAAGTAATGTTTTCATTTAAAAAGGTTAAGTTATGGATTTTTAATGAAAAATGAGCACTTGTTCTACAAGTAGCAATAGTCCAGTAAATGGAAAGTTTTAAATGTTCATTTAGATTAATATCAAAAGATAGAAGACTGGAGGAGTATGTAACTGCCTCATTTTAACTGTTCATCTTCCTTTTGCAGGGATTGTCTGATCTGTGGCTGAATGTCTCCAGATTATCTCTGATTTACCAATTAGGAGACATAAAATTAGCAGAAAATCATGGAAAAGCTTACTGAATCTGTCTAGAGAAGTGAGATATCTTTAAGGCTACTGCTGGTACTTGCACTATAAGTTCTTTCCCCCTTATAAAGGGATTACAGTACGGCTCCTCTGCATACAAGAACAGCAGAAAGACAAGACTTGGATGGCCCCTCTTGCCTTTGAAAACGGGACCTTGGGACAAGTGAGGGGGCGTGCAGCCTCCAAACTGACTTGCTGGTCACATGTAGGTAGGCACGGTCACAGTGCCAAATGCTTTTCCCTAGTGAAATCACTAGCCAGCCGGACGTGGCGTGATGTGAACCGAGCTGTGGTTTTAGCTGTAAGGGCATAATTAGCTTATTCAGCTGCCCATTGACAGGTTTCCATTTTTACCTTCTTTAAATACGTTTAAGGACACCAAAGAAACCTGTGTGGAACATTTTCAATCCTTGCTCTATTTTGCTTGAATGCACACTTCACTTCTCTCTTTTGTATATACTTTTCAAATTACACTCTTCAGAAACATTGGCCTTCTGTTCCCTAGCACTGATTGTTGTCACAAACTTGCTATTTAGTGTTACTCCCAAGGGTGAAAAATAAGAGAAAAGTGTGTAAATTTACATGGGAGTCCCAAAGGTTTGAAGATGAGTATAACTGAATTCTATTTTTTTTGTTCTCTCAGGGAAAGAAAATAATGTTCATAGAAAATAAAACACTGGTTTCATTATTAACTATCTTTTCTTTATAAAAGATAAGTAATCCAATTACAAGCAGCCTCCAGAAAAAGTGGTTCGGTGCCTAAATAATTTTTGTAGTTTCCATATTCAAAAAATATTTTGCAGATCTTAAGCTTTTTTTAAGCCAGGAAATGTCTCTCTGCTGCATAAAAGGGGGATTCATAGTCTGCATGAGCACTTTCTCATATATAAAGAGAAAGGTATAAAGAGCATTTACCCTTTTTTTTTTTTAATGTAAGCTGCGTGGCTTAGCAAGAGGAACACATCTTTTGCTGTGTGGAGCAATGGTGACGGAAGGAACGTGTGACCTTTACATTGTTTTTATGAATGTATTTTTCTTAAATAAAGGAATCCTCAATAAATTGTTGGAACCTGGTTCTCTTTCTCTACCTGTGAATAGAAACTCTCGTGAGCTATTCCAAGCTTATAAAGGGAGCAGAGCTCTTTTAGGAATTGGTGTGTTGCATTGTGGGATAGCATGTCATCCTTAATGGCACAGGTTGGTTAGCCTGCCATTGTGCGCAGTCTCCTTGGCCCTGACCACTGCTCGGTTTTATTGGGTGGTACCACTTGGCCTCCAGTGCAGACACCGCTCCTGACTGCAGCCCGCCTTCCCAGAACATGGAGCTGTCCCTTGGAGGTCTGCTGGCAAGACCGTTTGGATGTGTACAGAAATAGGCAAGGCAATGCATGCTGCAGTCCCTGCCCCATCTCTGTGTGCACTGGGATTCTGGAGTCGGGGCACTGAACCATGCTGCAGAGGCAGGGTCACCAGCAGCGGCTGCCCGATTTCTGCAGATCCTTCTGAACCTATGTGATGAGTGTGTCTGAATCTTCTGTGTTGCAGGAGCCCCTCAAGCGAGCAAAACCAACTTCCTATTGCTATCTGGAAGCCCTTTCCCTCAAAATGCTACAAGCCCATGAATAACCGGTTCAGTGTTGGCATATAGCACTGTTGTGAAAGTTGCTTGAGCAAGAACTAGCTTTAAAAAATAAGGCTTCAAAACTGCTCTGGGGATGCTGATGGTGCATATGCCCATAGTCTATCCCCCGGTAGATACTTGGGACCTAAGCAAAGTTTTTGGTTTGGGTGTATTTGGTCCCATAAAACTATGGACTTCATGTGAGAATGGAAAGCTGGAATGGGCAGGAATTTTGAGGAGCCCTTGTATGGATTCATGGCAGAGTTTTGGGTGGGTGGCACCTGCTTTGTGTCTCCAGCTTTTGCATCTCTAAAATGGGAACAGAATCTGATCTCTATTCTCTTTTTGCTATATACGTTTCACTTCAAGAGCAGTACAGCTACTATGAGATTCAACCAGCTGTTTAAAACGGTTCACGTCTTAATCAGCTCATTTCTGTGCTTCAGATTAGTTTTTTTCATGGGGAAAATGGGGAAATGGCACTGACTTTTGTTGTAAAGTGTTGTAAAATGGATTGTCAAGTACTACGTAAGAGCTGAGTATTGTGTTATTGTCATTTAATACTGGCTTAGGAATTTGGAATACACAACAAAGTTATTTGATAACTAATAATCAAGATAGTCAAGTCTTTTGCTATTCAAACTTCTTCTTTAATAATGTTTTTACCTATCTGGTATATAAATAACATTATTTCTGGTATGCATAACCTTGGGGTAGTAGAAATTGTTCATGTTTAGTTGGTCCAATAGAAGATATCACCTCTACCCAAAGAGCTTTGTCTGCCTATGTCCTTAGACCAACACAGCTACAACAAACAGCCCTGAAACATGGAAGATAATTGTATTTTCCTGTTTGAACTGGAAACTTCCCAAGGTGAAGAAGAAAGAAGCCGAACTCAACAGTGACATATATTTTCCAAGCCTGGACTAAATATTGACGTTGGATTCGTGGCACACTGCTTGCCATCTGGAATATCTGGCTTGCCATCTGATAACCCCAGGTAACGTGCCTACTTCTTATTAGCTAGTGTCTCCCAAACTATTCTATATTTGCATTTTCACAAAGCAACTTTTACAAATTGGCTTCTTTTCTACCTTGGAGAACTCATAACACACACGGCTTCAGTTTATTCTTTGCCTGATGATGGGCATGTGGACCTGAAAGCTTGCAAACAATTTTTTTTTTTTTGCATCTATTTAGTTGGTGTACACAAAGAACTTTGTCTGCCTATAAATTGTTCATGGTATCTTTTGAGTGTCTGAGAATAAGCCTGCAGCGAGAATCTGATGACCGGTCATCTCAAACAACAATCCTTGAAAGCATCTCAGTACAACTGGTTTCTGTTTAAACGAGTTCGTACTGAGTTCGCACCCAAAAAGGAGGAAGTTCTTGACTAACCTTGAAAGTTTCAGTGGTATAATTGTTATATTTAGAGAGGTATTTTAGCAAAATAGCTGCACTTATGAAAACCGTAGTGTGAATGCAGGCATACAAGTATAAGGTGGCTTATATTGTAGTATAGTTTATTCCCCTTACATGATGAGAATTGCAGTGTCAGTACCTTCACACCCATACAACAGAGTCCCCGCCATTCAGTGGGAGGACTGTACTGTTTTAAATATACTCTTACAGTTTTAAATGTTTCAGCTGGTTAGCTGTAAGTCGTGTCGCTGAAGCATGCTGGAAATCATCATCAGGAATGATCCATCCTATCCACGCCCCGTCCTGCAGCTTTTCGCTGTGGTTTTTCAAGCCCTCTAATTATTTCAGCTATAGTTATAAAGGAGTAGAAATTAGGATAACACTGGGCATGTCTACACATCTACACATGCACTCTAATGCATGTCAGCTTATTTTAATGCCATTAAAGTGTCACAAAAACCATGCTTTTTAGCTAATATGCATTAAAATGGGCTAATGCACATTTTTCTACTACTTCACAATGGAGGTACTAGATTTAATGCACTTGAAGCGAACGTGTAGATATGCCTGATTGCCTGGTACTCCAGAAGATTGATTGGTGAATGTTTTATGACTGTAACAGCTCTTTTGTGATCTTGTGCCAGATTATTTGAAACCCCTACATTTCTCTTCAAGAACAGCATCTATCTTCCTTGGCAAGCCAAGAAAGAAAGCAGCATTGGCTTATCAGTGCATATTTTCTCAGCATATGTAGCATGCCAGTCCCAGGAGGGGGAAGGTCTCTGGGTATGAAACAGCAATTCATTTGCAATGACTGCTCAAGCTTGAACTAACAGGAAGTTCTGCAATGGAGAGTTGTGAGTGAAACTGTGCTAGACTTCCCAGGCACAGTAAGGTGGGGCTCAACAACCCCCACAACAACTATTCATATGCATTTCAGGTTCTGAATTCCTCTTAGAGCACTTGCATAGCTTCGGTCCCCGAGTTACGTATGTGACGTGCAGCGAGGTTGTCACCACTGCTGCCAATAGGCTTCCCTCAGATGAGAATTAAGAAGCCACAGATATGCCATGCCTGTTCCCCTAGACCAGGAACAGGTGCCATGCCATGGGCAAGCTCAGCAGCATCTGTAACATGAGTAAGAAGCATTTCAAATCCTCAGTATGTTCCCAACCAACTTTAGGAGCAAGTACTGGAAGTGATACAGGAATGGTAAAATGCTGCTCCCTTTGCAGCGCAGGAGGCTCTGGAGAAAGTTGCTACTGAGGTGATAAGCAATATCTGACTTGTGTCCTTGCTGGTGAGTGTGTTAATAGTGCTCCTACAAGCAACGGAAAAATGGCTCAGAGCAGTTGCAGGCACAGCACAACTCACTCGCACAGTTGTAGCACAACTGACGTCCCACACTATTACTGTCCACACAGGCCTCCCTGTACATCCTAGTTCGACCCAGAGCATATCCAGCTATTTATCAATTAATTTTGCCTTCCAAACCTCAGTTCTGTCCAGGGAAATGAGGACACCAGCAGTGCTATTTCCTTTTTCCAATTCACAGCCTCTTCTCTATAGCAGCTGTTAAGTCTGCTGAATTTTGCAATAGTTTGGTGAATTGCACACACAGTGACTGGTCTGGAAACCATTAGTAATTTCTGGTCTAGATCTTGAACCCTGGTATTCCCCGCTGCCCTTCTGAGTTACTATTGGATATCAGCGCAAGTGTTAATGGGAACTAAAATGATCTTGTCTTTATCCAGTTACAGTGAACAGATGAAACATGCACAGCTTGGTTCGGTAGTGGTTTTTTGTGCCAAGATGGACACAGTTTTTGCTGTCTACTAAGAGTTTCTCCATGATGACAGAATTCTGCTGGGTGTAGAGAGGAGTTTACTCCAAAGTCCTTCCAGCCTTCTTCGCAGCCTGCAGGTCACTGTCAGAGCCTTTAGGGAATTTCCACTAATACATAGCCTCTTGCTTGCTTTAGCAACACAGACCTGTTGCCATAATGATCAGCCCCTGGAAGGACAGGAGGCATAACTGCTGCTCCTGTTTTTGCTTGGTTATGCATCATGGGACCAATTTAGAATTATAAAAATAAAATGAAACACAACTTATTATAACAAAAAATTCTTGCTGCATGTAGAAAATGGTCCTGAGTGCATTGCAGTCTCCAAGGCAAGGTATCCACTTGGGCAAACACAATAAGTGGGGGTGGAGATGAGGGGATCCGCCAGCATTGTTATGTAATCAAATTTTATCCCTATTTTTGGCAGTGGAATTGATGTCCTCTGGACCTTTTTAAATAATGCCCAGGTTTAACCTTAAAATCGGGTGATTATTGGGGAAACATATGCTCCAATAGTTATCTGCAGAAATTAGCAACTCTTGTTGTTAAGGATTGTGTGTGTAACAAACTGTGAGCTCCTCCAGTCTCGTGGGTGGTGCAGAGTGGGACCTGGGTCGGTCATGGAGCAGAAGCCTCTGGCTACTTGAAATGAAGTTGTTGTTTTAGTGAGTGGCATTCTCTCTGGATCTACAAATTCAATTGCCTGGCATGATACTGAGATGTCCTGTCTTTTGGATGAGAGGCAAAACCAAAGCTCTTAAGGCTAATAGCCATTAAAACTCCTGTGCTGCTTTTTCCACGTGTAAATGTTCACCCTGAAACCTGGACCACCTTCTCTGTACTGTTCTGTAGTGTTGCTCTTGGCTATTGAACGGTTGCCACTTTGTTCCCTCGAAGTAGGAGGCAAAATTAGCTGTCTCTGTGTTGTTTGTGTAGTCAGCTCCGATCCATTTGGCTGAAGGATTCTGTATGACCAAGGCTGCTCATGGGCAGTTCACAGGCTTGGACCCTAACTCAAATAGATAAGTTGCAATATATATGGGTCCACCCGAATGCCAGCTGCCAGTTGTGGGGATCAGAAGATGCAGTTTCTCTTTTGCTCCATACCCACTGTATGGATTTGCATGGGATTATGAATCTTTTCCTGCCTCTGAACAGGCCTCCCTCTCCCAGGGGACATGCAAGAATAAGTCTCCCAATGTTTTGGCTCTGTGAAGTGAAACTGAGAGCATCAACACCTTCAGCTGCTTTACTGGGAACATGGTCACTGTTTCAAATTGGCTGGCTGGCAGGAGCAGAAAGGAAGTGCCTTCCAGGTTTCCACGTGAACATAAAGGTCACCCTGTCCAGGGTAAGCTTTTACTGAAGATGGCCTGGTGGGATCTGACTGGACATCAATTTGCAATTGGAGATTTTTGCCACAGTCTGGTCTCACAGTTAATTCAAAACTATTGAACAAAATGGATTGACCAGCGAGGGTAGTTTAAATGCTCCCCCTGCTCTCCACTGCATCTCTCGGTTCTCCCCTGGCAGTTTATATATGGTAGGGACATTGCTGACAGCGTGTCCCAGGAGGGAGTGCAACAGAACAAGCTCTGGGCATGATTTCACTGCAGATGTTGGTAAGATGAACAGGTGTTTGCACCCTGCAGAAACTGTTGGCCATTTTCAGTGATGGACATACTTCCTAATGTAAATGTGGCTTCACAAAAAGGCTTTCAGCTGAAGTAAGCTCAGCTGCTCTTATCTTCCTGGCCTGCTTCTAAATTTGGTTTGGGAATTTACTCACAGAGCTCCCATGAACTCCAGTGAACTGGGAAACGGGACCCTGCAGCTGTGGGCGGCACATATTTTTACACTGTCTGTGGGTTTCCTGTGCTCTTACTGCAGAGTAATGTGAGAGGTATTTAATGGTACCAAACAGGATGCATTGAGAGTGCCCGCATGGATGTTGTAGTAGTGGGTAAGGCATAGACAGCTGTGCACAGACAGTGAGGGAATAACAGGAAACACTGAGATGGGGAGTAGCACCAGGATAGCAGCAGCTGGAATATTATCAAGTTTCTTTTAGGCATCAGAGCAAGCAGAGTTCAGATGTGGCCTGCCAGCCCATTCTATCCGGCCTATGGGGCCCCTAAAAAATTTAGAAAATGAATACTTAATCTGCCCCTGGCTGCCTGTCATGCAGCCCTTGATGGCTTGCCAAAACTCAGGAAGCGGCCCTCCACCTAAAATAATTGCCCACCCCTGGTTCAGAGTATGGGTGAGGCCTGGTTGCCTGCCTTGATTTGTAAATACAGCCCCTCCCTCCATTACTTAATCAGGCTAGCAATGAATGAGCGGCCCCAGAGTGAGCTTTGCAATGTGGAAAAAAACAGCTTTGGAAGTGATCCTCTGATTGCATTTGCTCTCTGTACAAACAGTCACAACTCCAGTGAAATCAAAGGGGCTCTTGCACCTTTTCACTATCTGACCATAACTAAGGAGGGTGAATTCTTGTTCCCTTCTTAGAACCAATAGCAAACTTCATCATCACCAGTGAACTTTATGCTAGCTGGTATCTGATCAGGCCCAGCAGAGAGGAGAGCAGGCAGGCACCGGAAGCTCAGAAATGGTTGTGTTTGTATTGGTTTCAGTTTTGTCTTCACTACGTGCCTGGCCTGTTTTATTCAGCCTCTCTTTTGAGCAGTATCTCTGCTCCACAGAGGCTCACCAAAGCAAGATAAACCCAGCTGCCTTAAGACTCCTTCATCTGAGCGGACTCAGTGCTGCTATCGAAGGACACCGCTGCAGGCACATGTCGGCTGGAGTTTGCTGGATCTGCATCAGTTTTGAAGGCCTTTGGAGTGCAGCATTTCTGAGACCTGGAGCTGGCATCATGATATCAAAGTGTCCATCAGAAAGTTGGAGTGTCAGTGTGGAGATCGATGAGGAGCTAATCACTGTGAGCCTGATGGCAAGCAGGATATCCTTGCTGGGGTGGATTTCTTACAGTAAAATTAAGATGCCGATGTCCAGGGGAAGGGCCGTGTCCCAACTGGCGAATAGCTCCCTCGCTCTTGTACACTCATGCAAACAAGCTCCTGTTATGGAGAAAACATGCCAAAATTTCAGTGACTGCCTGGCAAATGCATATCAAGACCTTTTTCAGCCCCACCCTGGGCTGAAGCAGAAGATTAGTGTAATTGCAGAGCTGACTTCCCCAAAACAGCTAACAGTTAAAGTATGGTACTGGGTGATATTTTCAGATCCTTGCCGACAGTTATAAATGGGCAACTATCCCTATCGCAAAGAAACTCCTTCTTTCATCATGTTCACTTAAGGAAGCAAACTGGACGCTGGTTGTGGAATTAGAGCTACCTAGCAATAAAAAAAACACAAAAAGAAGAACCAAGGACAGAAAGATTTAGCTATAAATATGACTATAATAAAACCTGAATTTTGGCTTTCTCTCTTTGCGGATACGTATATAACATAATCAGAGGTACGAAACATATGGCCCAAGGGCAAAATCCAACCTGTGGCGCCCTCTCACCCAGCTCATTCCCCACTACAGAGCCTCAGTGTTGCAAGGACAAGAGGAGAGGCAATGGCTGTGTTAATGTCCGTGCTGCTGCTCACTCCGTCCTCTCCACCACTGCTCTCCCTGCTGCCACTCTCCTCTCTGCCAGGGCCCAGAAGGCTTCTTGAGGTCCAGATCCAGCCCCTGAGGAGCCCTGCCATCTAGATCCAGCCCAGGGCACAGGCAAGTTTGACATCCCTGGTGTATCATAGACAATGCGGGTTGGCAGGGACTTGAGGAGGTCACCTCTAGCCCAACCCCCTGCTCAAAGCAGGACTAGCCCCAACTAGATTATTCCATGCCGTAAATTTGCACGACATTGCAGAATAAGTCAGTGGTGAGAAAGTAATAAGTGTAAGATCTTCTGACACAACCAGTTAACTGGAACAATGGTGTGTTATTGTTATATATATTTAGTATATGGTTTATGGTATATAGTTTATGGTATATTTAGGAGAAGGGGGAGAGGAGGTACTGGCATGCACAGAGAGCCATGTCCCTCTTCTCGAGGTCTGAGGAAAGACTGCAAGTGTGGCTTAGTTTGTTTGTTTGCAGTTGGCACATTGGCTGGATGTGTTGCTCCCCTTTTACTGGGGGGACGTGTATAGTAAGAGTAGCAAAAAATTCTTGCTATAGCTGCATGTAATCATATAATGATGCTTTGAAATTATAGCATGTGCATTCTTAATATTCAATTGGCCACCAGCTCTACCCCAAACTAAATCCTGTGAATTACTCAGTGAAGGTTGCCCATTGCTCACCCTTCATCCAATATGATGTTTGCTCCTTCACCAAACAAGACAGTCACTGCTCTTTCACCAAACAATTATGTGATTGTTGAGCCCCAGCTCAAGTCTGAGATCGTGCCCGGTATGCAAAAGCCAATAAAGATACCAGGGGTGAAAGTATAAAGATTTATTGCTAGCAATACAAGGTGCAAGCGGAATAATTTCACGTAACAAGCACACAGATTTTTAATTCTAAGCATCTTTTATACAGGAGTATTGGACCTTCATAAGCATTCTTGTTTGCTAATTGGTTATAAGGGAGTGATGCAAGGAGTTCTTTACTGAGCATGTCTCTATACCTGTGTTTTAGCTATGTATCTCATTTCCATACATGTATGTTTCATTAGCATACTTTCTCCCCACTTAGGGGTGTGAATCTTAATATTTAAATCAGCTCTTTGCCCTAGTCCTCTGATTCTGCTTTTGTTTTCAAGCCTCCTTTATCTAAGACTGTCTCCTCCTTATCATTGCAGATGGGTATTAGTTACATAACAGAGAATTTTGCTTGGGCTTTGTGTAGTGGTTTCTAGGTCAAACCTGACATGATGACATAATTGATTCCTGAAAACCATGTCGTAAGTAGAAATGTTCTAACTCAGAACTGATTTCCCATAGGAAACAGTGTTATAAATGGGTGATTGGTTCCTGAACTAAGGCCTGATACCATAGATTTCATAGACACTAGGGCTGGAAGGGAGCTCGGAAGATCATCGAGTCCAGTCCCCTGCCCGAGGGGCAGGAAGTCAGCTGGGGTCATAGGATTGCAGCAAGATAAACATCCAACTTTCTCTTGAAGGCGTTCAGAGTAGGTGCTTGAACCACCTCCGGTGGCAGGCTATTCCAGGCCTTGAGGGCTTGGCAGTAAAGACGTTCTTCCTTATGTCCAGCCTGAAACGGTCTTGCAGGAGTTTGTGACCGTTTTACCTTGTCATCCCTTGGGGCGCTCTGGTGAACAGATGTTCCCCCAGACCCTGGTGAGCACCCCTGATAAACTTATAGGCAGCCACCAGATCTTCCCTGAGCCTGTGCTTTTCCAGGCTGAAGAGTCCCATAGCTCTCAGCCTGCTGTCATAAGGTCTGTTTTCCTGACCTCTGATCATGCCGTGCTGCTCTCGGGGCTGTGGGGTCCTATTTACCCTATTTTCATCAAAAATAACCAAGAATTTTGTAGTTTCATAGTTTCATAGTTGTTAGGGTCAGAAGAGACCTCACTAGATCATTGAGTCTGAATTGTACTCAATCAATATGGATGAGTAATACAGCTACATTCATATATTTATAGTATAAATAGCAATCCTATTGATTTGGAAGGACTTTGTCATAACCCAGTGATTTTGCTGCCTCGGCACAGTGGAATTTCCTTGCCACATGAGAGCTCCTTTGCACGGCAGAGTGTTCTGCTGCAATTGAGAACCCACGTGCAGGAGAGAGTTCCCGCCA
Source organism: Alligator sinensis (assembly GCF_000455745.1). Classification (NCBI taxonomy): domain Eukaryota; kingdom Metazoa; phylum Chordata; order Crocodylia; family Alligatoridae; genus Alligator; species Alligator sinensis. The sequence continues at coordinate 55,333 of NW_005843541.1, forward strand.
TTTGCAGCTTTCTTTGCAGGGTGCATTTCTTCTTTGCAGCACAGAAATGCACGGTGCAACGAGTTCCCGCTATTCGAATGCAAATTTGTGTCCGGCCATTGGCCAGTGCTAAATTATTCACACGTGGCGGGTAGTAATGGGCTCGCTGGCCGTTTAAAATTCCGTGCGACTTCCGCCGAAGTTGAAGAACTTTGAGCACGCTGCAGAGATAGTCCCATTCATTTGGTATCCTAGCTCCATATTTTTATCCAAATTTATTTGATATAGATTATAAGAATATCCATAAGGGTCTAATCCTAACCAGGGGTCAGCTTTCTTGGCAGGTTCCTTTTGTTCCTCTACAAGTTGTCTGTGAGGGGTATTTCACACTAAAGGTCATAGAAGCTGGTGGTGACATTTGAATGCATGGCCAACCACAAAACACGGTTTGAACTGTTCAGAAATGGCTTCTAGATTAGGAAATGGAAAAGAAACAAAAACACAGTCACTTCAGCATAACTCGGGAATTTTTGACCAGGATAAATCTTCAAGACAAGTCCTGGTAGGATGCTTGTCAATGATATCTCGTCCTCAGGCAACCGGTGTTCTATTTCTTATCGCTTTGTTCTTGTGCGTGGGAATTGGAGTAGGGATTCCCTGAGTTAAGCAGAGATGAATGAAACGGCTTTCCCAGTGCCCCTCACTCCTGAGCCAGTTCCCCAGTCGCCCTGTGTGAGGAGCAGGGGCTGGGTGTGTGGGCCGTGGGGGACTCCAAGCAGCCCCTTCCAGACTGGAACTCTGCCAGCCTGCAAGGGAAAAGCCATGGTTTCCTACAGTTTTCTCCTTGAAAGGAAAATCCAGCTTTGAAAATGTATCCACCACCCTTTCATATATACCTGTGGCCCACCTTTCGGTCCTGCCCCACAGGTTGAAAAACACTGCTCACATCAACACTCTTCATATATACCTGTGGCCCACCTTTGGGTCCTGCCCCACAGGTTGAAAAACACTGCTCACATCAACACTCATGCCATCCAGGAAGAGCATGCGCCAACTGCGGACGCTTCCTTGGCCTGACGAAGGGGATTTCTACCCAAAAGCTCGCTAAGAAGAATTTTGTTCAACTATTGGAGTGGGTCTCATCAAAGCAATCACGTCTATCCAAAAAACCTGGTCTGCTCAATCAACACTGCATTTCAGCATCTCCAAAGTTCAGGGCCCTCTGTGTTTAGTTTCTGTTTTGTTGTGCATCCTTTGCTCGACGCCACCACTGCTAGAGAGTTTCTCTGCTCCGCAAAGGCGAGGCGGAGCAAGATAAGACCAGCTGCCCGAAGCCGGTTTCCCCGGAACGGGCTGGGAGCTGCTCTCGGAGACCAGGGTGTCATCACACGTGCGTGGCAGGCTGGACTGCGGGCTGCGCGCCGGACCCCGGGCAGGCAGCGCGGGGCTCCCGCAAGAGGCGGCGCCGCTTCCCCGGCCGGCGCGCGCGGAGCCCGGAGCGATGTCCCGCGCAGCCCCCGCGCTCCTGGCGCTGCTGCTGCCGCTGCTGCCCGCCGCCCCGCGGGGG
>NW_005843541.1:57189-63743 GCF_000455745.1 Alligator sinensis
GGGTAGATGTGATATCTTTTATTAGACCAACTGAGTAGCTGGGGAAAGGTCTTTGCAAGCTTTGGGGCACAGTCATCCTTTGTCAGGCATAGGGAGTCTCTGCTGGTCTGAGAATCCAAGGAATGAGAGAAGATAAAAGACCCGATGCCTGAAGAAGGGTGAAAGCTTGCTAAGAACTGATTTCCAACTACTCAGTAGGTGTAATAAAAGATATTACATCTACTCGAAGAACCTTGCCTTTTTTAAGCACTGACTTTATAGCAGGGGTTGGTCCTTTTGATAGCTGCAGGCATTTTTGATCATTACTTTTGCACCGGTGGCCGGTGTAAATTTACTGGGCCATTCAGCAGGGAGTTGTGTGATCATCACTTTGCCTATGTGGCCCGCTTAACTGTGTACGTGTGGCGAGGTCAAAATATACTGCGTGGTTTGCTGGTGACTTGCATAATGTATGTAATGTGCAACAGGGGCCCGAGTGTCCCTGTGCTACGAGAGCAATGATTGCAGCCCGATTTGCTCTGGGTTGGCTTTTACATGTGCACACCCCAGGTGGAAGTGCAGTATTTTGAAGTTTTGCCCAGAAAAAATAGCTCTGGCTCTGCCAGCACCAATCTACTGAGAATGGTCGCAGAGTGTCTCCTTCAGGCTGACCTAATAAGTATCTAGTTGGTATAACCAAGCAAACTTTAGTCCCTAATTTGGGCACCGCTTATAAATGATGCATCCATAAACGATGTAGCATTGAATCTTCTGAACAAGAAGTGACAGGTCTCAGCTTTTTCATTATGGTCACAGGAAAGTGGCATTGGGCAATCCAAAAAAGGGGTTTTAGCTAGTCAAAGCTCACTTCCTTTACTTGGATAATCGCTGAGGCAGGAAACGGAGTAACAGAATAGGTCCTAAAGTTAAATTGCCTGTTATGGTGACATTCCTAAAAATGTATTGCACTGCTTTTTTGGGTGGGGAAATAATGGATAGGGATAGTGGAGAAAGGGTACGGGGGGTGCGGCTCACCTCGCTGTAGGTAGTTTAGCTCAACCCTGTTCTCTGTCCCAGGAGATTATAGTCACTTTGTGGAAAAATGCCCATGACTGAGCAGCGGGCTCTACAGTCTGCTGTCAGCTAACATGTAAAACTGCCTTATTTTTGCAGTGAGCACATGACTTGAGTTTAGTTAAGGAGTTAAAGCACTAGCTCAACTCTCTTGGACACTTGAGGAGCATCTAATCAGGGGTTTATTCTTTTATACGCAATAGCCCAGCATAAACATTTTCTTGTTGCTGCACAATAAAGCGTGCGCGTTTGCTTCCCCTTGTTCTTGTTTTCTTATTTAAGTTTCATTTCCAAATGTCACTTTGGGTTTAGGTGGCTGAAGTTCAATCCAGCCTAAAGCTGTGTTTGACAAACATCAGTACAAAGAGGCGTCCGGGCATGAGACCCCAGGATCATAAAGTGATTTCTTACACAACCTCTTTTACTTGGGTTTGACTCTGTGGAAATACACTTCCCTTGTCGGGGCAGTGCTACAGTTGCCCTGTGTTGCATAGCAAGTGTGAAAACAAACTGTCTCCAAGACAGCTTGTCTCTCGATCTCATCTGTTTCTAACTTCCGACTTGCCTCTCATGCTTCCTTTGGTTGGTTTTCTGGTGTTTTCATCTTATTTCATGCTGCCCTTTTCATTAGAAAGAAATCCTGTGAGATTGTGCACTGTTATGCCTCTGTGTGTTACGAGTTAAAAAAAAAGGAAAGAAAAAGTTGGGGTAAGCAATCTGCCTTGTTTCCCAGAATCTGCTTATCTGGGCGCACACTTGGTGATGTTCACTTTATAAGCTAAAATGTCCAAGTATTGCAGGTATTCAGCAAAACTGCTTCCAAGACTCTGATGAGAACAAGTCCGTCGCAGCGTTTGCAGAAGAGAGAAAATGTGGCTTTGCAAAACCAAGTTGTGTTCTACTGAAGCAGATAATCTTGCATACTTTTTCATAGATTAGTTTTTCATCCTTTTTTCTGTTTTATTCCTAGGCGATTGTGCACCCCCTCCCAGATTCAGTTTTGCTGAGCTAGTCACAAGTTTGGATTCCTATCGCATTGGGACTGAAGTGACCTATCGCTGTCAGCCAGGTTTCATTCGTGTTGGTGGAAAGTCTCCTGTCATTACTTGTCAAGATAACTCTACCTGGTCACAACCCTCCGAGTTTTGTGTGGGTTAGTATCTCTGCTGTTCTGTCTCAATTGACCTGCAGGCCACCTTTACATCATTTGGGATAAGAACAGATAGAGAGAGAAGCAGACAGCATAGCCAGGTTCAAAAAGGACATGGATTACTTCAGGGATGAGAGATCTATTAGTGGCTATTAGACAACATGCTTGGAGCGGTGTTGTCTAGCATCTCTAAACCAATAATGATGGGATGCCAGAGAGGGTAATCACTCTGGAGAGATCTGGTTCAAAGCTCTCCCTCGGTAGCATCTATTTCTGCCACCATCAGAGACTGAAATACTGGACTAGATGGGCCATTGGTCTGACTAACATGGCACTTCTTATGTTCTTATGTTTTACTGAGTTGAACAGTGCACATTTTTGCTTTCCACCAAGATAACGTGAAGCACTGCTAATGCCAGCCTTGCTCTCTTCCAGCAAAACAGTGCCCAGCTCCAGACATACCGAATGGTCAGCCTATTGTAACTGATCTCCGGTTGGGTGCGAGAGTCAACTTTACCTGTTCTGCCGGGTACGTCAAGTCACCTGTACTGACTCATCAATTGAATGTTGGTTTGTAGAAAGTGGGCGGTGAACTGCAGGGGAGTTGGGGGCAGGGAGAGACTAGAAAACCTGGGAGGATTTTAGAAGCCGAGTTGGGGCTGGTGCTGATGGACAGCAGGGGTGCGCCCCAGTAAGAGCTGGAGGAGGCTGGTCAAGCAGACAGTAGTAGGGGTTCCCAACAAGAGGGGTTCTTGCCAAAGCAACCCAGGCTAGAGTGCTCATCAGGTGGTGGATTGTGCGGGAGGGGGGGAAGCCTCACATTTGGAGTGGGAGCGGGTTCACCTGGCTTCCTGTGACCAGTGCCACCTCTCCCCTAATCGGGTCCAGCTATTGGTTACGCCTAGTGCCGTTACATGGACTAAAAGTTAGCAGCAGATGAATGCAGACCTCTTCCTGCTCCGAGCACAAGTGTTTGCCAATGGTGATTTTATTTGTTTCATGTATTATTCATTAGAACTGTAAGGTTACTTCTAAAATGAGCAATCAGGAGAAACAAAAGAAGTTGTGGACATCCCTTGTAGGATTCAGCAGTTGCTCAGGCTAGTGTTGAGGGCACTTATTGTTTTTTTTCTTCCACATGGGTCATGTCTCAGTGGCTTCTGGCTTTCTTGCACAAAACAGGCACTTCCAGATGTGGTAATGTAATGGAAGGCTTTGCGTTTCCACAATGACTGGTTTGTGCCCGTGCAGGCGATGTGGATTTTTGTTTCATTTCCTTGGCCTGTTCTGGTAGAAGAGCAGTGTTCAGGACAGGCCTCTGGAGAAGGGAGAGCAAGCCCCATTGCCCATAGGACTGATGGGGCCTGGGGTGGAGGGAGCTACTTAGAGGGCTGCTGCCTTCCCAGGCCTGGCAGAGGTTAGGAGCTGAGCTCAGGGCTTTTTGCTGCAGGCAAGTCGACCGATGGCTTTCTGAATGAAGAGGCACGGATAGGTCTGCACTCTCACTGACTAACATGGGAGGGGTGTTGCTGCAGTTTCTGTGGGGTCTGTAGGTTTTGGAATTGTGCTTTGGGTTTAAACATCTGAGTTAGTCCTTAGATTTCTTTTGGTAAGCTCAGGTTTTGGGAACGGATTGAGGCCTGATGCACAACAGCCCAGGACAGCTGTCTCCTCTCCCATCAGTGCTGTCACCGCAGGGGAGGGCTGGTTTTAGAAACAAAGTTTCTATGCTCGGTGAAAACCTGGTCAACCCCCTCCTTCCTGGTCTGTGCCCCCACAGTAAGTTTGACAGGAGCTGCCAAAGACCAGCAAGCAGTGCCCTGCTCTGGGCTGCAGAATGGTCCAGGCATTCGTCGCTGAAAGCAGACTGAAATTACCTTAACGCGAGATAGGTAGCACGGCACAGAGCTAACCCTCGCCTGAAGTGGCATAACTTTGAGGGCACTAAGCATGACTTAGAAAGCTTTAACAAGCAGGTGCTCATGTTTTAGATGTTTTGTGTAAGAATACCCTTAGAGACCTGAGACAAGTCTGAACCTTTTGGCGATTGCTGTTTGGCTCACAGTGCTGTTAGCTTCCTGGGCTTTGGTCAGATCCCACTGCAGGGACCAGTTGCCCTAACTCAGCGCTTTGGGAATGAGAAGAATAAAGAGAAAAAATGTCTAATTTGGTGGAAGAGCTGCTTATTGCCCTCAGCAAGGGATTAGAAAGTATGCGACTCCGCTCTGGGAGAGAACGGAGGCGCGGGGTTTTCCCAGCAAATGTTTTGGCAAGCGTAGAAGCGCGTTAGCACTAACAACTGGGTGTTTCTTACTCCTTCGTGTTCCTTGGGCCTTAGCCACATCTTGTTTTATATTTGGGATTGTTCAATGGTTTCTCCACTCTGGCAAAAAGAGCTGGCTGCCCATCTTTGCTAACAGTTACCTAGCTCTTCATACATTTGTGTAAGAAACCGGAACCTTTGCTCTGTCTTTAGGTACAGATTAATTGGCAGCCATTCTCTTCGATGTGTGCTCGATGTCGGAAGCAATGTTCGTTGGGATGGCGAGTTTCCCTACTGTGAAAGTAAGATGATTACATCTAATGTCTTTGACTTGCCCTAGATACAAGTGGGCTTGTGTCTGGTGAAGGAACCGAAGAGCAGTTGGAGCTGTTCTCTCTCTTCTTTGTGCCATAGGGGGATAAAGGGAGCCTGGGCACAGGTGTAGGCCCCAGTACACGATGGTCTTACACACCCGTGAGCATTCACACCTGTGACGTAGAATACAGTGGCCAAGACCTCACAAAGCACCACAGTAACTGTAGAGTAGAGAACTGTTCCTTTCTACTGAGCCGTACGTGTCTCCAAACCTTGTTAGGGAGGACTGAATGATTAGATTCATTTTAGATTTGCCATGGTACAAGAAAAGCATATTCATTTTAGACTTGCTATGGTATAAGACATGCTGCCTTTGGATTAATCATCTCAGGATAGGGATGGATGTAACATTTGGAGCACTTCACAGTGCAGGTGCACTGCAGCAGGGGGATGTGGAGCCAGTGTCAGTGAGAGCGCTCCTCTCTGCTCTGTCTGCTCTGCTGCAGCCCTGTGCCACCCCGCTAGCAGAGCCAGGCCAGTGGGTGTGGGGAGGGACACTGGGATTGGGGGCTGGAGAGCAGGAATCCCCGATCCATGGGAGGGAACATGGGGCTCTGGTCTCCCAGTTCCAGGATTTCCTAGCTGTAGTGGGGAGGACGTGGGACCTCCCGATTCCAGTGAGAAGGGGATGTGCTCTGGAGGAGCAGAGGTGGAGCTGACAGGGAAGTGCTCGCTGATACAGGGTGCCACTGTCCTCCTCCCACAGCGCTAGGTGTTCAACACCATTGCAGATGACACCTGGAAGGTAGGTGACACGTCTACCAGGGTGACAGGTTAATAAAGCACCATGTAATGGATACACCTACCCAGGTAGTAACGTAGGGCACACCTGCATGACTACCTGTGTGGTAACGGGTGGTTGGTTATCTTGTGCAATCATTATAGTACAACAAAAATCTAAGCCATGTAACTTCTTTCCCACTTGGGGCATGTAACCCCAGCACATTTCCCCTCTGCTGCCCAGTTTAATGAAGCAAACACAGGGATTAAAGGCTTTGTGTTTATACTTGCTCTGTTGTTTCTTTAAACTTAATAAGTACTTCATGGAGGAAACCAGGGACGAAGACAACCCATGCAGGGCTAAGGTCTGGCCGCCTTAGCTGCTTGCAACACAGGTAGCAGGAAGTGTTTCAGTTGGACGTGCTCCTAAGTAGTAATGGTTTCCATTAGAGTTGCTTTTGGAGCAGTCCTGTTGGTCCCAGAGCACTTCAAAGGGCACATCTGTCTGTCAGCTCAGTGCTACTCGCTCTCCGGAGCTTCTGGGGCTTGGCCACTTGGTGCCTGCTGGACTGCTGCAGCAGCATCCCAAATCCATTTTTAAAAATATCCCAAAATCCATGTTGTTCCACAGTTTTGCACACACGCATGCACGCACACACACACACACACACACACAGCCCCTCTCTATCTAGACAGAGAGAGAGACAGCAATCTGTTGGGCAATGCTTTATTGGCATATTTACAATGTTAAAGCAATGTGGAAGCCTACCGGTGTCTCTAGCATCATGATAAACTAAATTCTAAATACCTATATGTGTTGATGTGTACTTTTGGTTTTCTTCACACATAATGGGTGTGTGATGGGGGGAATGTGGTGTTTGCAGCAAGGGGGTGGGAAGGCAGGTGGGTGTGTGTGGAGGGATGTGGGTAGGTGTGGGGTGATTGCTGGGGGGACTGTGGGGGTGGGGGACCTTGTGGGGGGGGTGGTCAGAC
>NW_005843541.1:63787-85617 GCF_000455745.1 Alligator sinensis
GGCCTGTATCCGCCACAGGGCCCCAGCTCCCCCTGGAGGACCCCAGCCTCGCTGTCCAGGGCCCCAGCTCCCCCTGGAGGACCCCAGCCCTTGCCACCCAGGGTCCCAGGCACCCTGGAGGGTCCCAGCCCCTCTGCCCAGGGCCCATAATTTATCTTTAGCAGCAGCAATGGGAGTGAGGTGCTCTGAGCCATGGTGGCAAAACCTGGCATGGCATGCAGGGACCACGTGCCGAGCCCAGCTGGGTCTTGCTGGCCCTGGGGAGCGTCTGCCGCCCCGCCGGGCCAGCCCCTTGCTGGCAAGACCCAGCTTGGCACGTCAGGATCACACGCTGGGCCCAGCCAGGTCCTTTTCATTCCCGCATGCACCTCTTGTCCCACCCCCAAGGCTTTGAGGCAGGGCAAGATGCACGTGCGGGCTCATCTGGACGCGCCCAGTGAGTTCATGTCACAGCCTTACTGCCGTTTTGAAAGGGGGAAATGGAGGTGCCCAAGAACTGGTTCTTGACTGGAGTGAGCCATGCGCACACGTTCTGGTTCAGGCAACATGCAAGCAAATGGGCCATGTTGCCTTATTCTGAACGGGCTGTTCAGCTGGGCACCTGGTAGCTTGAGGCAGTTGAGAGCTACCAGGCAGCAGGTTGGTCACTTCCCTGATTCTGTTCCCTGAGTTTCAACTCCTAAATGTGGATTGGGATGTAGTTTAAATGACCTCAAGCAGCTGAGGTTGCCTAACCCATGCAGTTTTCAAGGGAGGTCCTCTGGTCCCAGACACTTCCAGTTGAGGTTGGTGCTGTGCTACATGGAGAACAAACATCTCCTTGGGTGACACAACTCTGCATCTTTGCCCATATTTCTGAGTACACAGCTTATCGCCTACAGTCATGTCTGTGGGCTCGTTTCCTATGGAGACACAATAATATTTGAGTGCAATCCTGGCTACTCCCTGAGGGGAGGTGGTGATGGTTTGATTCGATGCGCAGAGGATAACACCTGGAAGCCTTCTGTGCCAATCTGTGACCCACGTGAGTATTAGCTGTCTACTCACCTGTTTGAAGTGGCACGTAGGATATTATTGAGTGGCTACCGCAGGACGGTTGGCCTCCTGTGCCAACACGTGATCTGTGCAAGTAGAAACAACTTATAAAATGAGTCCGTAGTCCAATGGTATTTTCCCTCATGTGTTAGGAGGCAGCACTTGAAATGTTTCTAGGGGAGAAAAGGAATAATTTCAAGATGACGGCTTTTAATGCCACCTGCTTTGTCTGATGGGTTTGGTGCTGCTGCGTGTGTGGTGCAGCATGCCTGTCTAGGCCTCAATGTGGAGGAGTGGACTGCTCGTCTCTCCTGGCACTAAGCTCCTTTCTTTATGCAAAGTCTAAACTAAAAGCAGCCCTAAGAGAGCCCAGGTGAACCTGGGGCTTGTGGATGGGAGCGAGACGACTGTTGTGTTCCTCTGAGCCCAGCGTCTGTGGGTTCTGGGGCAAAGCAGGACTTGAAATGCTGGCTAGCTACCTGGCTGCAGGTAGAGGTGGAGGGCGGGGTGTGGCTGGCCCTTGAGCTGGTCCTGCAGTGGGCACTTGGCCACTTGGGGCTACTGAGCCAGCCCCACCGTGCAGCTCTGGTACTCTGCAGTAGGATCGGCCTCACTCCTGCTAGGCAAACTCCTCGACAGCTAGCAGGAGCCTCAGCAGGGGCCATCATCCCTGCAGCTGTCACCCCGCTGCATCTTAACACACGCAGTGTCACCCCTGTCATGAGTTTTGTTTGTCCGCAGCTTGAGGTGCGATTTCCCCCAAACCCATGCACTTATCTCCCTGAAACTTGGCAGGCTTCGTGGCCTGAGCAGGGGCCACCACCCCTGCAGTTTTGACCCCCCTGTGGTGGAACACATAGATGTGACATGAGTTTTGCTTTCAAGAATTTGGGGTGCAGTTCCCCCCAAACCTTTGTACTGATCTTCTTGAGCATAGTAGGCTTCATGCTCTCATCAGGAGCTACCACTCCTGCAAGTTTCATCCAAAGCAGACAGAAAACAACCAAGTTATAGATATGTAATTGGTTCCCCATTATACCCAATAGCCGGATCTCGGAAGCAGCTCCCAAGCTTTTCCGAAGCGGTTTGGAAGCTCCAAACTACTTTGGAAAGCTTAAAGAAGCCAGCGCTTTGATCCAGATATGCTGCTTTGGGTGTCTCAAGTGTCTGAAGCTTCTCCAGGTCCAAAGCACGGTCCAAAGCCTTGCACAGCCGTAATGGCTTCAGCATCTAATTCACATTGGGGTGCTTTGGGATGAAGGTAGCTGTGTGACGTATAAAGGAAGTGCTGCCAGTTTTAAGGAGCATTTTTTTTCTTACAGTTGAATGTGGGCCTCTGCCAGCTATCAGCCGAGCCAAGCCCAGCCATTATGATCACTCTGAGAACTTCACGGTTGGCACAAAGGTCACCTATGAATGCCTGCAGGGTTTTCATAAAATCCCGGATAGGTCAGACACCATAGTGTGCCTGGCCAGCCTTGAGTGGTCAAACCTGCCGGAGTTGTGTGGCCGTAAGTGTTATTTTGCTGTCTGAAATTTTCCAGCCATTTCTTGCTTCTGAAAGTGTGAAACTTCTGCCGCTGAATAGGTCTACTCAACACCAGCTTTAATTGTTAGATCTGAGGTCCTGAATTGCAGCTACATCATTTGGTCCTTGTCTGTCTGTTGTTTGCTGTCAGGTAGCTGTCCTGCCCCAAGAGGCTTACTATTTGGTAAAGTATCAGAAGAGGATGTGAAGAGGAGCTTCTATGCCGTGGGGACCACTGTCCGTTATGTCTGTCGCGACGGGTATGACAGGGTCCCTGGACAGGATTCAACCAGGACTTGTCTTGAAGATTTAACATGGTCAAACCCACCAGAGTTTTGTACCAGTGAGTAGCTTTTGGTTGTCTTTGTGTCTTCATTGGTAGGTTGCTTTTTGTTGTTTTTTTTGTCTTCATTGGTATAGTAGCCTATGTGAGCAGCAAGGTCTGGGCCCTCCTGCCTTTTTTTTCAGCCCTGTTCTCTGCTTTCTAGTGTGAAATACCTTTTGGGCCCGTTGTCATCAGTACAGGGTCTGCTTCACCTGGAAACACATGGATATGCAGGTGTTTCAAGCAGAGGATGCTTGCTGCGGTGGTGACACTGATTCCAGTTTTCATTCCACATTAGAAATTGAAAATCAACCAAATGCTCATGTTAATAAAATGAGCGCTTTATCCCTGAAATGTATGTGTGGAGGGGCAAATATCGAGTGTGCTTTTTAAAATCACATACTGCAAAAGTCTATCCTTTGAAGCAGCTCAACTGGACCGTTCGCTCTACTGGAATCACAGCCCTAAAAATAAATCCATTGGTTATCACTATGGCAAAGACATTCACATTCAAATACGTAACTGGTCAATAAAATAGAAAGGCAGAGACAAAACCTCGGCTTCAGAGTGGAGAATACTATATAGTTTTTGGCAAAGTCGTTCATGTCAAGGCTGCAGACATGTTGTTGTATGCCAAAACCCACACAGTGGGCCAGTTTTACTCATCCTGCAACTAAAGCATCTTCCTCGGTGGCATCCTGGCCCACGTAATCCTTTTGGGAATTTCTCGCGCAGATGCAAATTCTCTGCCTTGACTGAAAATCAATTCCTGAATAGAACGAGCATGCACATTTTTATGCCTCTTATTTTTAATCCATGTGTGTGTCGGGTAGAGCAATGTTTTCCCAGGTTGCACGTTGTCCACTGCATTTCTAGATGTGTGTGCAGAGACTGTGAATGTTTGAAGTGTGCTCTATGGTAATAGGCATGTTTGGTGAAGAAAGCATCGCAGATAACTTAATGTGAGAGACAAGGGGAGTCTGTCATAGAAGCTGACAAAGCCATCTGATTAGACATGTAACATGGATGATAAAAGTGTTCATGTCTTAATGAAATAGGAATAAAGCAAATGTACAACATTTTAACAATCTGGGCAGTTGATCTGACTTTACCATAATCTGATGCAGATATATTGGGGGGTTGTCCATCCGCATCATGTGCTAACACTCATCCTGCGTCCCACTAGAGAAATCTTGTGGAGTTCCAAAAGCACCGGAGCACGGCAGAGTTGCTGATACAACACGGACCCTGTATCTTGACACAGTACGCGTAGTGTGTGATGAGGGGTGAGTGTTGGGAACGGATGCCAGCTAGGTCACAGGACTTAGTGAAGAACTGCTGCCTGCTCTAGGCACCTTGAACAGCTTGCCTAGCACAGGTGCTTGGATTCTACCCATGAGCTTTGGGGGCTTTTTTGGAAAGGAAACATCCCAACAGAAATAGGCCAAGTGTAGGATATGGTGGTGAAGGGCAATTCAAGATAATGGATTTCATTGGTTCAATTTACCTTTGGGTGTAGGGGGTGGTTACCAGGCCTCAGAATAATTGAGCCTCTTGGTCCAGGTCCTATTCCTCCCATTTGGTAACAGTGGGTGCGTCTACCCGAGACGCTGACTGCACAGGAGCCTAATGCTACCGCGCCGTAGTGTGCAGGGCAAAAACTGTGCTAATATGCTGCTGCACAGTAATATTACGCTACTGAGCAGTTAGTGTCACCAGAAAGCCATGTGCCAGCACTACTGCACAGGAGCACCATTGATTTTAGTATTTGGTTATACAAGCACTAAACGTAATCCGTAGTAACTACGGTGCATTAATGAACAGGTAGATGCTCCCAGTGTGACTTAAGCACCTCAGTGCAGACCTGTTCAACCCATGAAAAGCAGAAGGCAGGTGGCTTATCCTTCTCCTCCATTTTTTTATGGCATAAACTGAGAGCTAAGATGACAACACATTACAGAAGCTGCATTCAGTGGTTTTTAGTGATGCAAGCAGGGTGGAATAGGATGATGTTTGGGGCCGTATAGATAAAATAGGTTCTTGCCCATTACGGTTAACTAGCATGCCAGGTATGATGCCAGATGTCGTGGTGATTGCCGTGGTTTACTTCTCAGTGCAACATGCCCTGGGGTGGTTTGCCTGACAGTAAGAATTAGTTTCCCTTCTTGAAGTCCAGATAAACGTGGGGTGGCTGGCTATGTCTTCAGAGCCCACAGAGACCAAGGGAAGGAGGAGTGCCCTTCACTGTAAAGAAGGAGGACCTGAGAGAGACGAAAGATATGGCCATGAAACTTTAAAGCATCGTGTTAGTACAAACTATAAGGGGAAATACATCTATTGCTACCTGATCTCTCCAGTCCTTCAGCGACCTCTCTGGCAGTTGTAAATTGGCTTCAAATGTGAGGATTGCTTTAGCAAGAATAACCTTGTTCATTTGTTAACATCTTCACTGAGTGACAGAAAGGAATGGATATTTAAATTTCTAGACTTATAGGAGAAACTAGGGCACTAAATAAAAGGTTTCCTCCCCACCCCTCTCCTCTCCAGGTATCGGTTATCTGGGAAACACATCACGTGCAGGCTGAAAGGAAGGGACGTCGCATGGAGCCAACTCCCTACTTGCGAAGGTAAGACGACTGTCGCTGCCTTAGGAAGAGTTTATTTATGCACGTGTTTTACTTTGACTTGATACACAGTCCAGGCTACGTAAATCTGGGAGAGGCAAGACTTTTGTGGGGTGGTTTCTTTTATTAGATCACCTGCATGGCTGGGATGGATTTAGTTTTTACTGCGGTATTGATGTAGGCTTGACAGTTGAGGATGACGATAGCTTCTCTTGGATACTAGAGATGATGGGTTTGGGGAAAGGAGGCTGCGGTGGTCCTGGTTTTGTTGAAGATATCACTGTTAGCTTTCTTCCTGAAACAGTCAGTATTGTAGTTCAGTGTGTAGTTCTGTCTCCTGGGAAGTGTCCAGTTAGATTTTTTTGTTGCTCTTTGTTTTATCTGTTGTGGCAGGAAGGTTGTAAGAGGTGGGTGTGGAATAGGGCTCTGCGAAATTTCACCACCACTTTTGTTTCGACTCTGTTTCGCGGTTGAAACCGCAAAATTGAAACGGAACAGATATGGTCGAAGCAGCCTCGAAACAGAATGAGGCAAGTCGTGTTGCTCACCCCTTATGAATCAAAAGTCCAGATGAAACACTGTTCTCTCAAAATGCTGAAACGCTGGTCGAAATGCTATGCTTACGTTTCGCACAGCCCTAGCGTGGAAGCATTTTTCCAAGGGAAGATTGCCGAGGGATTTTGTATATTAGTATTTTTCCAGGTTGCCTCCCTTGGCATGTGTTCAGGTTATTGGAGAGTATTAATTTCAGTGTGGGTTAGGAAGCATTGTCATAAATTAGTGATGTTGGTCTTTTGATTCTCTCCCGCAACCCTGGTGCACGGCCTGCGAGGTTGTTCCTGTGATAGTTGGTTCCACTTTTTGGTCTTAGGTTGCATGGCTGTCAGCTTGTAGCTTTTTTTGGAAGTGGAAAGTGTGGGGACACATAACAAAAACCTGAGGGCATTTCATGATGCTGTTGAATCAGCATCTCAAGGAAATTAAAAATGCTGTGTTCTTCTCAATCTGTGCAAATTGTTCCCCTGGCACATTCTCATCACTTTGGGACCCACAATGGCAGATGAGTGGGGCTTCATTTCCAATAATGTGATCCCTGCTTCCTTTAAAGTTCTCTGTTTTTTGCTTTCTTCAGAGGAGCCCCTCCCTTGTTCCCCCGGGACACTGGCACTGCACACACAGTCGAGGTTGCAACCTAGAAGAGCCTTAGAGCTCTTCCTGATTGTTACTGTCGTGACTCGGAGTCCCAATGCCTGGGATCCTTCCTGGTGAATTAGTTGAAAAAGTGGCTGTGGCTGCCTCACCCCTTAGTGTGAGGGACACGGGCATACTAGGATCTGGAGATCTGTATCACGGCCAGGTCCATTGCACCCATCGTGGGGAAGTCTTCCTTTCCTATTCTCTGATACCTGTCGGGGTTTGCGGTGGTGGAGATGCACATCTTCTGGACCTGGCTGATGGTTTTGGATGATAATGTAAGAACTGGTGATCTCCTGGATTATGGTAAGGTCTGAGTGGACACCTGGCGCTAGCCTAATTCCTGCGGTGGCCCCACTTGCACCTCCCCCAATGCATGCTGCACTTTGAGTGAGTCCCTACAACCCCTCCTTCACCGTTTTTCTGCATACTACTTTCAGAAAGTACGTGATCATGCATGTATAGGGCACGTGGTTCTCAACCTTTGGTACCTTACGTACTCCCTGCCGATCGACATGGGAAAAGTGAAACGGGAAGGCCCACCGTGGCACTTCCGATTTCACTGCCGCGAGCCGATTCCCACTTTTGCTAGCTCATCCCAGGACAAAGCAGTCTGCATGGGGCCTCCCCCCCCCGGCACACTGACGGTGGGGAGTGGCAGCCCCCACCCCGGTGCACCAGACACAGCGGGAGGGCCGGCAGCTGGAACTTCTGGCTCGAGCAGGCAAAGAGCAGAACGCAGTGCCCGCGTACCCCCTGCCACGTCTCGTGTGCCCCCAGGGTACGCGTACCGTGGGTTGAGAAACACTGGTATAGGGGATCTCCCTGGATAGCGTGGAGCAAAGAGCCAGGTACAAGGAGGCGGGGGCTCACCTTTTTCTTCTGTTTTGTGTTTCTTTCTCTTAAAAAATATATATATATTCCTTGCTTCTGACTGGTAATGGAGAGTTATGCAATACCATGTTCACAGGTGGATTATTTTTTCCCCTTCTCTTGGCAGTACGTCCTACTACTCCCACACCCAAGACTCCTGGAGGAGCTGCCACCATAAGCACTAGTCCTTCAGGTAAAAAAACCCCCATCAGTTGATTCAGATTCAGAGCTCGGGAAGGTCATTTCCAGGCCAAACAAAACAGGGTGTGCCATGTGTGGCTCCTTTGAATTTCTCTCCTTCCGCTCTTCAGCAGCTCTAGGAAGTGGCCTGCGCTGTCAGTGCTGCTCTGGGGTACCAATAGACAGTGTTTTGCACACTCCCTTCCCGACATGCATTGCAAGGATTTTCTTTTCCTGGCTTATTTCAATATGCCGAATGTCGAGCTCGGGAGGGTTTAGCAGCTGGTGGTGAAGATAGTGCTGCACTCCTGCCGCAAGTGAATAGGCCCAGAACTGTGAAATCTCTAGGGAGAAGAGAGCAGTGTAATGAAGAGGTGCTGCACCCTGCAGGGAGAGGTGGAGGGCGGGGGGTGGCTGGGGCCCCAGCTGGTCCTGCAGTGGCTACTTGGCCACTTGGGGCTACGGAGCCAGCCCCACCGTGCAGCTCTGGTACTCTGCAGTAGGATTGGTCTCACTGCTGCTAGGCAAACTCCAGTGCAGACCGCCACCGGTGTTAGTTGAAACCTCAGGCTGTGGGAAGCTGTCTGCCTGCAGAGACACTAGAATAACAGGCCTAAAATGGGAGTTGCACTTTGAGTGAGTCCCTACAACCCCTCCTTCACCGTTTTTCTGCATACTACTTTTCAGATAGTACTTGATCCTGCATGTATAGGGCACGTGGTTCTCAACCTTTGGTACCTTACGTACACCCTGCCGATCGACATGGGAAAAGTGAAACGGGAAGGCCCACCATGGCACTTCCGATTTCACTGCCGCGAGCCAATTCTCGCTTTTGCCAGCTCATCCCAGGGCAAAGCAGCCTGCATGGGGCCTCCCCCCCCCCGGCACACTGACGCAAACTCCAGGGCAGACCGCCACCGGTGTTAGTTAAAACCTCAGGCTGTGGGAAGCCTTGTGGGAAGCCTGTCTGCCTGCAGAGACACTAGAATAACAGGCCTAAAATGAGAGTTGGATGGCTTCAGCATCCAATTCACATCGGGGTCCTTTGGGATGAAGGTAGCTGTGTGATGTTTAAAGGAAGCACTGCCAGTTTTAAAGAGAGCTTTTGTTTTCTTACAGTCCAATGTGGGCCTCTGCCAAGTGTCAGGGGAGCCAAGCCGAGCCGTTCTTATGTCTCTGAGAGCTTTCCGGTTGGCACAAGGGTCACCTACGTATGCCTGCAGGGTTTTCTTAAAATCCCAGATAAGCCAAACACCGTAGAGTGCCTGTCCAGCCTCGAGTGGTCAAAGCTGCCAGAGTTGTGTGGCCGTAAGTGTTATTTTGCTTTCTGAAGCTTTTCTGGCCATTTCTTGCTTCTGAAACTGTGAAACTTCCGCCGCTGAATAGGTCTACTCAACACCAGCTTTAATAGTTAGATCTGAGGTCCTGGGAATGGCAGTGGGAACAGAGGATGAACCTGCTTGCTGGAGACTTACTACTCGTTTTCGTGGCTAGTATGTAGTGCAGTTAAGGGGGCTACTTATCAATTTATGAAAGTAAGCAGTGCATGAACCACAAGTGCCCCTCTCAGCTTTCTCTTGGAGAGGCTGAAGAAGCTAAGGTCCCTTAGCCTTTCCTCATAGGGGCTTCCCTGCAGTCCTCTAATCAAATGAGTGGCTCTTCTATGGACCCCCTCCAGGTTGTCCACAGCCCGCTTGAGCTGCAGGGTCTAGAACTGGACACAGTACTCGAGCTTGGTGTACTGCACAGTACTTCAGGTTGGTACTGTGCTATATGGAGAACAAACATCTCCTTGGGTGACACAACTCTGCATCTTTGCCCATATTTCTGAGTACACAGCTTATCGCCTACAGTCATGCCTGTGGGCTCGTTTCCTTTCCTTCCTTTTTCGCCCATGATCTCCACCCTCTGCAAAACACTCTTGTCGATGCTTTAATTTCCAGAGGTGAAGTGTCCAGTCCCGGTGGTTCCACATGGGAAAAAAAAGTTTGGATCAGTCGCTGTCTATTCCTATGGAGACACAATAACATTTGAGTGCAATCCTGGCTACTCCCTGAGAGGAGGTGGTGATGGCGTGATTCGATGCGCAGAGGATAACACCTGGAAGCCTTCTGTGCCAGTCTGTGACCCACGTGAGTATTAGCTGTCTACTCACCTGTTTGAAGTGGTACATGGGATAGCACTGAGTGGCTGCCGCAGGACGGTTGGCCTCCTGTGCCAAGACGCGACCTGTGCAAGTAGAAACAACTTATGAAATGAGTCTGTAGTTCAATGGTGTTTTCACTTGTGTGGTAGAAGGCAGCACTTGAAATGTTTCTGGGGCAGAAAAGGCATTATTTCAAGATGACGGCTTTTAATGCCACGTGTTTTGTCCAATGGTTTGGTGGTGCTGCGCGTGAGGTACAGCACACCTGTCTAGGCCTCAGTGCAGAGGAGTGGACTGGTCACCTCTCCTGACACTAAGCTCCTTCCATTTTGCAAAGTCTAAACTAAAAGCAGCCCTAAGAGAGCCCAAGTGAACCTGGGGCTTGTGGATGGGAGAGAGACGACTGTTGTGTTCCTCTGAGCCCAGCGTCTGTGGGTTCTGGGGCAAAGCAGGACTTGAAATGCTGGCTAGCTACCTGGCTGCAGGTAGAGGTGGAGGGCGGGGTGTGGCTGGCCCTTGAGCTGGTCCTGCAGTGGGCACTTGGCCACTTGGGGCTACTGAGCCAGCCCCACCGTGCAGCTCTGGTACTCTGCAGTAGGATCGGCCTCACTCCTGCTAGGCAAACTCCTCGACAGCTAGCAGGAGCCTCAGCAGGGGCCATCATCCCTGCAGCTGTCACCCCGCTGCATCTTAACACACGCAGTGTCACCCCTGTCATGAGTTTTGTTTGTCCGCAGCTTGAGGTGCGATTTCCCCCAAACCCATGCACTTATCTCCCTGAAACTTGGCAGGCTTCGTGGCCTGAGCAGGGGCCACCACCCCTGCAGTTTTGACCCCCCTGTGGTGGAACACATAGATGTGACATGAGTTTTGCTTTCAAGAATTTGGGGTGCAGTTCCCCCCAAACCTTTGTACTGATCTTCTTGAGCATAGTAGGCTTCATGCTCTCATCAGGAGCTACCACTCCTGCAAGTTTCATCCAAAGCAGACAGAAAACAACCAAGTTATAGATATGTAATTGGTTCCCCATTATACCCAATAGCCGGATCTCGGAAGCAGCTCCCAAGCTTTTCCGAAGCGGTTTGGAAGCTCCAAACTACTTTGGAAAGCTTAAAGAAGCCAGCGCTTTGATCCAGATATGCTGCTTTGGGTGTCTCAAGTGTCTGAAGCTTCTCCAGGTCCAAAGCACGGTCCAAAGCCTTGCACAGCCGTAATCACACTGTCGGCCCATGTTCATTTTGTCATCAATGATGACTCCAAGATCCCTTTCTGCCTCTGCAATGAGGAGAAGAGAGTTCCCCAGCCTGTAGGTGTGCTGCTGGTTCTTCCTCCCCAGGTGCAGTGCCTTGTACTTGTCAGTGTTGAAACCCATCCTGTTCTCATCTGCCCACCCCTGTAACCTGTCTAGGTCCAATTGCAGCCTATTCCTCCCTTCTAGCGTGCCCACTTCCCCCCACATCTTAGTGTCATCTGCAGATTTGCGCAGGGTGCTTTTTACCCCTTTGTCCAAGTCGCTGATGAAGATGTTGAACAGTGTGGGTCCGAGGACTGA
Organism: Alligator sinensis; assembly: GCF_000455745.1. Taxonomy (NCBI): domain Eukaryota; kingdom Metazoa; phylum Chordata; order Crocodylia; family Alligatoridae; genus Alligator; species Alligator sinensis. Next base: position 75,245 of record NW_005843541.1, read on the forward strand.
GCCCTGGGGGACCCCACTGCTCACATCCCTCCAGGTCGAATAAGACCCATCCACCACCACTCTGTGGGTGCGTCCCTCCAGCTAGTTAGTGATCCATCTGACTGTGTAGGTGTCGACGCCACAGTCTCCTAGTTTTTTAATGAGAATTGGGTGAGAGACCATGTCGAAGGCCTTCCTGAAGTCCACCGGGACACCTGCATCCAGGGATTTGGTGACCTGGTCATAGAAGGCCACCAAGTTGGTCTGACAGGACCTGCCTCTAGTGAACCCATGTTGGTTGCCCCTAAGCATGATCTCCGCTGCTGGTCCCTCGCAGATGTGCTCCTGCATAATTTTCTCAAAGAGCTTCCCAAGGAATGAGGTAAGACTAATGGTCCTATAGTTTCCTGGATCCTCCTTTCCACCCTTCCACTTCTGCTAGGCAAACTCCAATGCAGACCAGCTCCAGTGTTGGTTGAAACCTCTGGCTGTGGGAAGCCTATCTGTGGGCACAGACACCAGAAAAACAGGCCTAAACTGGGAGTTGCATGGCTTCAGCATCCAATCATATTGAGGCGCTTTGGGATGAAGGTAGCTGTGCGACGTTTAAAGGAAGCGCTGCCAGTTTTAAAGAGAACATTCTTTTTTTCTTGCAGTCCAATGTGGGCCTCTGCCAACTATCAGGGGAGCCAAGCCGGGCCCTTCTTATCTCTCTCAGAGCTTCCTGGTTGGCACAAGGGTCACCTACGTATGCCTGGAGGATTTTCTTAAAATCCCAGATAAGTCAGACACCGTAGAGTGCCTGCCCAACCTCGAGTGGACAGAGCTGCCAGCGTTGTGTGGCCATAAGTGTTATTTTGCTGTCTGAAATTTTCCGGCCATTTATTGCTTCTGAAAATGTGGAACTTCTGCCGCTGAATAGGTCTACTCAACATGAGCTTTAATGGTTAGATCTGAGGTCCTGTGAATTGCAGTGGGAACACAGAATGAACCTGCTTGCTGGACACTTATTACTTGTTTTTGTGGCTAGTATGTAGTGCGGTAAACTTATGGGGCTACTTATCAATTTATGAAAGTAAGCAGTGAATGAGGATCAAAATGAAGGGCGGTGGGATGGAAGAAGAGCCTAGAAGAAGCAAAGTTTGAAGAGGCTGAAGCATGAGACCATCAGGAAAGTGCACTCAGTGGGAACTCGCAAAGGTGTCGTGAGGCAGCATCGGAGAATCGCAGAAAATGGGGGTTGAAGGGACCTCAGGAGATCACAGCTAGTCCAGTCCCCTACTCAAAGCAGGACTAGCCCCAACTAGATCATCCCAGCCTAAAAGGTCACGATTGGTTTTCATTCATGAAGACTCAGTCTAGACAAGCAGAAGTGGATCATAATGCAGATATTTCTCTTGTGAATGTTTTCCTGGGCTTTGAGGGTTGTAGCCTTTTCTCTTCTGTAACGTCGCCCTGCAGGGCAAGTTTATAGGTGGACGTGGAGAAGAAGGCTGTGCAGTGGTTACGAGCAGAAAGACCAGTTAATTTAGGGGCTGAAGGCAAGAAAGGAAGTATATCTGTGTGCTCTGTTCTTCCTAGGCCCCCTTTCCCCCTCAACTCCCTTCCTGTCCTCCTTTCCGCCTTCCTTCGTGTCACTTGTGCTTGGGATGCCACCTCCCTCCTTGCTCCTTTTGTCAAAATCACTCGTGTCTCTTCCTTTATCGGGACAGTAAAAATCCCTTCCCCATGATCCCTCCGTGACAGTTTAACCTGCCTTTGCAACAAGCCAGTGAGCTTGTGGAGCTTGAGACTTGTCCAGCACACTTGGCTCATGCTGCAGAGCCAGGAGCACGTGAAGCATCCTGCCCGTGTTTGCGCTGCAGAAAGTTAAAAGCACAAGCTGTATTTAAATCCGTCTTGCAGCTACATCGTTTGGTCCTTGTCTGTCTGTTGTTTGCTGTCAGGTAGCTGTCCTGCCCCAGGAGGCTTACCATTTGGTAAAGTATCAGAAGAGGATGTGAAGAGGAGCTTCTATCCCATGGGGACCACTGTCCGTTATGTCTGTCACGACGGGTATGACAGGGTCCCAGGACAGGATTCAACCAGGACTTGTCTTGAAGATTTCACATGGTCAAACCCACCAGAGTTTTGTACGAGTGAGTAGCTTTTGGTTGTCTTTGTGTCTTCATTGGTATAGTAGCCTATGTGAGCAGCAAGGTCTGGGCCTCCTGCCTTTTACTTCAGCCCTGTTCTCTGCTTTCTAGTGTGAAATACCTTTTGGGCCCGTTGTCATCAGTACAGGGTCTGCTTAACCTGGAAACACGCAGATATGCAGGTGCTTCAAGCAGAGAATGCTTGCTGTGGTGGTGACATTAATTCCAGGTTTTATTCCACATTACAAATAGAAAATCAGCCAAATCCTTATATTAATATTATGAGCACTCTATCCCTGAAATGTGTGTGTGGAGGGGCAAACATTGGGCATGTTTTTTTAAATCACATACTGGAAAAGTCTGTCCTTTGAAGCAGCTCAGCGTGGACTGTTCAATCTACCTGAATCACAGCCCTAAAAATGTACTGACCTGCATGTCTCATGTTATGTAGGGCCGGGGCCAAATTCAACAGAAGAAGCAGCTCAACCTAAACTGGGTAAAAAAAATGAAATCCTTTTACTGACTCCGAATGTAGAGCTCGGGAGGGTTTAGCACTTGATGGTGAAGATATTGGTGAACTCCTGCCACAAGTGAGTGGGCCCAGAACTGTGAAATCTCTAGGGAGAAGGGAGCAGTGTAATGAAGAGATCCTGTACCCCTGTGAGCATGCCGCATGGCCTTTACTGGTGCCATGACCCATCATTAGCTGATGGGTTTTGAGTCCCCAAGGCAAACGATGTTGGAAGTACCCACAAAGAAATTCTGCATCTGGGGGTGTAAAGGTTGGATGAAATGGCACTGGAGAGTGATCATTAGGAAGACAGAGCTGCCTTCCAAAGGTGTGTATTAGTGGAGATCGCATTGTGTCTACCTCAGGAAAATGAAACCATGCATTTCTGTAGACTGTCTATGAATCTGTGTTGATGGGCTCTGGAATGATGCTTTTTTGCTCTGTGGATTTAACTGAGGTGAAAGGGAGATAGAGAGGAGGTGCAGTTGGGTGTTGGGCAACTGTGATTAAACCTATAGCATCTCTTCATTTTAATGTACTTACCTGCATGTCTCGTGTTATGTAGGGCCGGGGGCAAATTCAAGAGAAGAGGCAGCTCAATATAAACCAGGTAAAAAAAAAAAGTCCTTTTACTGACTCCAAATGTTCTGAGGTTTGCAGCTGTAAAATAAGTTGTGTATTTCATTAATATATTCATGGATGGGTTGTGTGCATGGTGAAGTCTGCTGGGATGTCGAGCAGACTTCAGAGAGGATAAAAGTGTGTCTACTGAGCTTTACTAGCTTGTGACAAGTCACAGCACTTGGTTAATAACAGCAGGGAGCTCTTCTTGACTTTTCTCACCCACTCTACAAACCGTGGTATTGTTAGAGGTCTTCTTCCTACTCCAAAAAATAGTTCTGGCCTGCAGTATGCAAGGCAGCCAGACTGATAATGCACTGGCTGTTCCTGTGACAAGAGTGGATTGTCTATTGCCCCTCTTTCCACTTCTGTGTGTGTGTGTGTGTGTGTGTGTGTCCTTGCAGCTGTCCCTTCAGGTGACACCCTTTAGCACACCCTGCAAAGGCTCACCCTAACCCTGGAGAAGTGAAGTGTGGTTAGAGCAGGTGCTGCTTTAGTCATTTATTTATTCACTGGACACAGCAAAGCCGTTCAGAAAATGTAGCACCATGTTTGTGTCATTGGATGGCCTTACCCCAGAAAGAAAAGGAGCATAGAAGATTATAGACAATATTTCTTAATGTGCTTTTCTTCATAGAACCAAGAACCTTGAACCTTTTTTTGTTTCATGGCTTTCTTGACTGTGTTAAAGAGTACACATACACGGAGGCTTAGGAAAAGGTATTTTCTTCATTGCTAGACGTTCCAGCAGTTGGATCATGGCTCCCACTAACTAACAATTATCCAATTTACACTGTTTTGTTTCAAAAGACTACATTATTATATTTACCATTATTTTGATATAATGTAGTGTACAAAATATTGTACCACATGTGTGGATTATGGTGTTATTCCTTGCAAACTGCTGATACAAGCATGGCTTCATGTTTTAACTCCTCTTTTGGTTTTCCCCTTTAGGGAATGCATATAAAATAGCTTTTGGTGGTAAGTAACCTCAAAGTGAAAAAAAATACTTCCAGATGCTGAAGCTCTTATTGTACATCAATATCCAGAGTCCATGTTCCTCTTTCTCCACAACAAAGTTGGGTTGGTTTTGGGGGGTTTCTTGGTGTAACAAGTAATGCCCCTGGTATGGGAGTTCTTGGGTTTCTCTGCTACTGATATACCGTTGTGCCCAGTGTTGCCATGTAACAGTTTATACCCGTTGATGGTTTTATCTGAAATGGTCTGATGAGAGGGACAGAGACCCCACTCAGGATCAAAACTCTTCAGTTTTTAAAACCTACCGTGTCCCTCCTCCCTTAGCTTTACCTGTGACAAGTCCACGGGAATTTTTGATGTCTTGGGCATTATGTCTGATAGTCCGGTGAGTTTGTTCCCAAAGTTTTTAAGAACAGCTTAAACTAGTGGTTCTTAACCAGGGTGCCATGGCATCCTGGGGTGCCTTGAGATCCTTTCAAGGATGCCATACAATGCAAGAACCATTGGGTTGGCAATATGAGTCACAGGATTAACCCAGACATTTCAAATAGGAATCCATAGTTGTGGTCTTTGAGTTCATTGCAACAGAAATAAAGTGCTCTATTTTTTCTGTAGTCAAAATAAGAGTGAAAACTAAGAGCTAGCATTATCCAAGGGGTGCCTTGAGTCTAAAAAGTTGATAACCACTGTGTTAGACAAACACTCATGTAGGATGATGTAGGCAGGGTGATCCTGCCTTGAATTAGGTGACCTCTGTGGTACCTGCTTTTCTATGATTTTTATGATTGCTACCAGTTTTTATTTGGCAGCTTGAGACTGAGCACCAGTTTCTGGATGCAGAAATGAACACTTGTGCTTTTTGATCAGGGATGCAAAGGAAAGGGCTCCTCCATCATTATAGTCTGTCAGAGATGATCTGTTGATAGTGAGGCAGTTCCAGCACTGTACAAGGTGCTTCTTATATCTGGTCAAAATGTTACGTTTTTTGTAACTTCATTTCCCAGTTGCCATTTCTTTCTTTTTTTAGTTCTAGCACCAGTCGTGGTGGGTTGTTTTTTTTGCATTCCAGCTGGAGCTATATACCAGAATAAGAAAAAGGGGTAAGTCAGTCTAAGATAGTATTTGAGATTGAGTTTTGTTCCACAGCAGATTGCTACGAGAGCAACTTTGTAAGATTAGCCTTTCCTTTCCAGCTGCATGGGGGCTGCACTCACTGGGCAGTGTGGCAACAGAGGCAGTGGCCAGGGGCATGTTCCTTCTCCCCATGCCTACGTCAGGGCTGGCAAGGAAAAGGGGGAACATGCCTGCTTGCAAGCTGGCAGGGGAAAGGGGGAATGTACCTGCCTGTTGCCACAGTCCTGGGCTGAATGCAGCCCCCATGCAGCTGAGCTGGAATGGGCAGTTGCTCCCCTCACCCGCCGCGTGCTCTCCTCACATCAGGCAAGGGTGTCGGGGGTGACAGGGGTGGAAATGAGAGGAGAGGAAAAGGCAAGGGGGCTTGCCTTTGAGCATAGAGGGGAGTGGGGGCGAAAATGCCTACCTGGTTTGAGACTTAAGTCCCTGGCTGCTGCTCCACAGGAATGGTTGACAGTGGGGGTGCAGCTGTTCCAGTTCAGCCCCTCTGAATCCACCTCTGCCTTGTGATGTTCCAGCACCCCAGAAACACCTCTGCTCCATTGAAGACTAGTGGGCATTATCTGTCTCCTCTCGTCTAGTTTTAGAATTCCCCCTTAGTAAACCTTACACTCTTTTGAGATGATGAATTCTGCTTAATACAGCTCATTCATCAAATCACCTTCCAAGCATGTGGCCTCAGTCTTTTTTTTCTTTGAGAAAGTTTAATTGATTCTTTTTTTAATCCTGTTATGATTTGTTCACAGAACTAAGAGTCTAATAAAAAATCATGTCCTTGTGTTCTCTTCCCCTCACCCCGCAACCTTTAGTTCTTATGATACAACACCAAGCGCCATGACACATCAACGTATAGGAGACTCTAATTTCTGGATGAGAAAAACAAATGACACCTTGAATTAAAAATCTGTTCACGGTAGGATGGCTTTCTGATTATAAATACCACCAGAAGACAGGGTAAATTGTAAACTGTTCAAAAAGAATAGAGAATAAAGCTATTTCCATAGGTTCTTGTTTCTTCAAAGTACTACTACTTTGTCGTAAACACTACATGCTATTGTTTCATTATCCTCTAACTCACTAACTTTTATGTGTTTCTGCAGCCCTAACAGGCTTACGCTCTTTGTGTGCTTTTTTTTAGCTACAAGAACAGGTATTTATGTACGGACATTTACTTCTATTTCAGTACTTCTCTCCTGTATATTTTTTACAGCATCCATTTCTGAAGTTTCTGAGCTGCTTCAGTGGTGCATGTCATGTTTTCCTCACTGTTCCCACCAGGGACAGGCATATTTAGTGGAGAATCTTGATTTTTGGGGTTGGGAGGCTATGCCATATCTTAAAATATGTATGTTGTGCCCATATTAAAAAAGCAGAGTCAAAGAAACAGACCTTGCACTTGGAGCGGGGAAGTGGGAAGTATTGTGATGGTCCCTACTGGCGCGGGAGGTAATTCTGTGGCCATTGACTTGTTGAAAAAGGCTCTGTCTGCCACACTGAGACCTCTGCTGTGCCAAGGGAATGTGAGTCACCCACAATCTTAGGCTGAATACCGTGCTGTCCTCTGTATCATTAAAAATTTGCTCACAGAACTAAGAATCTAAAAAAAAATCATGTCCAGGGATCTTCTCTCACCTTCCCCTGTAATGATTTTCTATGATCATTGAAAGCTAGGTAGGACTGAGAGTTAGACAGACAAGGTTCTATGGGAAAATGAGATATCTTCTATTTAATTATTTACACGCCCATAATTATTTACCCATCTTTCTTTTACAGGAGAAACGGGGTTTCCTGCATGGTGTAATTCTTGATTACTTAGCCCTTGGAAATATTAACGTCTGTCATGGTTTCTCCTTGCGCTTACTCACTCTGCTTATTAAACAGCCTTAGATGTCTAGCATCTCTGCTGTGTACTTCTTCCTTCTTCTTTCTGTTTTTTTAGAGATTTACAACTAAAAGGAAATTCCATGACCTCTGTTTTCACCCAATACTAGATTTGAAAAATACATCTATTTCATGGTATCGCTATGATTTTTTTTTAAAGTAATGTTTTCAGTTAAAAGGTTAAGTTATGGATTTTTAATGAAAAATTAGCACTTGTTCCACAAGTAGCAATAGTCCAGTAAATGGAAAGTTTTAAATGTTCATTTAGATTAATATCAAAAGATGCAAGACTGGAGGAGTATGTAACTGCTTCATTTTAACTGTTTATCTCCCTTTTGTAGGGATTGTCTGATTTATGGCTGAATGTCTCCAGATTATCTCTGATTTACCAATTAGGACACATAAAATTGGCAGAAAAGCATGGAAAAGCTTACTGAATCTGTCTAGAGAAGTGAGATCTCTTTAAGGCTACTGCTGGTATTTGTACTATAATTTCTTTCCCCCTTATAAAGGGATTACAGTACAGCTCCTCTGCATACGAGTACAGCAGAAAGAAAGGACCCGGATGGCCCCTCTTGCCTTTGAAAACGGGACCTTGGGACAAGTGAGGGGGCGTGCAGCCTCCAAACTGACTTGCTGGTCACATGTAGGTAGGCACGGTCACAGTGCCAAATGCTTTTCCCTAGTGAAATCACTAGCCAGCCGGATGTGGCGTGATGTGAACCGAGCTGTGGTTTTAGCTGTATGGACAGAAATAGCCTATTCAGCTGCCCATTGACAGATTTCCATTTTTACGTTCTTTAAATGCATTTAAGGACACCAAAGAAACCTGTGTGGAACATTTTCAATCCTTGCTCTATTTTGCTTGAATGCACACTTCACTCTTCTCTCTTTTGTATATAATTTTCAAGTTACACTCTTCAGAAACATTGGCCTTCTGTTCCCTAGCACTGATTTTTGTCACAAACTTGCTATTTAGTGTTACTCCCAGAGGTAAAAATAAGAGAAAAGTGTGTAACTTTACATGGGAGTCCCAAAGGTTTGAAGATGAGTATAACTGAATTCTATTTTTTTTGTTCTCTCAGGGAAAGAAAAAAAATGTTCTTAGAAAATAAAAAACTGGTTTCATTATTAACTATCCTTTCTTTATAAAAGATAACTAATCAAATTACAAGTGGCCTCCAGAAAAAGTGATTCGGTGCCTAAATTATTTTTGTAGTTTCCATAATCAAAAACATTTTGCAGATCTTAAACTTTTTTTAAGCCAGGAAATGTTTCTCTGCTGCATAAATGGGGGATTCATATTCTGCATGAGCACTTTCTCATATGTAAAGAGAAAGGTATAAAGAGCATTTACCCTTTTTAAAAAAAAAAATTGTAAGCTGCATGGCTTAGCAAGAGGAACACATCTTTTGCTGTGTGGAGCAATGGTGACGGAAGGAATGTGTGACATTTACGGTGTTTTAATGAATGTATTTTTCTTTAAATAAAGAAATCCTCAATTAAATCATTGGAACCTGGTTCTCTTTCTCTACCCGTGAATAGAAACTCTCGTGAGCTATTCCAAGCTTATAAAGGGAGCAGAGCTCTTTTAGGAATTGGAACCACCCCCACTATTACTACACCCCACAACACAGCCATCAGCATCCCAGGATCTTACAGCTGCACCTCCAGGAATGTAGTATACCTCATCCAATGCACCAAATGCCCTGATGGAAGATATGCAGGAGAGACCAAACAACAACTGCGCACCAGCATGAACGCACACCGGACATCTATCAAAGACAGAAATACCCAATTACCGGTGGGGCACATTTCTCACAGGAGGGCCACTCTCTCTCCAATCGCTCAGTCCTGATCCTCAAGGGAAACTTGCACAGCACTTCCCAGAGACGAGCCTATGAACTCCACTTCATCAACCTGCTGGATACTAGAGATCTTGGACTAAACATAGACATTGGATTTTTGATGCATTATAATCTGCCTGACAACTGACTCCCCAGCCCAGCCCCTGGCTTCTTTACTTGTCATCGCATCCAGGAAGAGCACGCACCAACTGCTGACACTTCCTTAGCCTGACGAAGGGTTTTTGAGCCCGAAAGCTTGCTTAATACCTATTCTCCAACTATTTGGGTTGGTCTAATAAAAGATATCAAATTCACCCAAGGAACCTTGTCTGCCAAGGAAGTTTGGACAGATGTTTTCCACAGAGATGGGTGACACTTAGAACTTGTTCACTGGCGTGGCGTCAGATCAAGAGCTGTAACGTCAAAACTGACGTCAGAAAGTCGAAACAGGATGTCAGTTTATAAATGCTGTAAGTGTGAAACGTTGTAATTCGAAACGTTGTTAATCGAGGACTGCCTGTATGGAAATCTCACGTCAATAGTCCCATTCATTTGGTATCCTAGCTCCATATTTTTATCCAAATTTATTTGATATAGATTATAAGAATATCCATAAGGGTCTAATCCTAACCAGGGGTCAGCTTTCTTGGCAGGTTCCTTTTGTTCCTCTACAAGTTGTCTGTGAGGGGTATTTCACACTAAAGGTCATAGAAGCTGGTGGTGACATTTGAATGCATGGCCAACCACAAAACACGGTTTGAACTGTTCAGAAATGGCTTCTAGATTAGGAAATGGAAAAGAAACAAAAACACAGTCACTTCAGCATAACTCGGGAATTTTTGACCAGGATAAATCTTCAAGACAAGTCCTGGTAGGATGCTTGTCAATGATATCTCGTCCTCAGGCAACCGGTGTTCTATTTCTTATCGCTTTGTTCTTGCGCGTGGGAATTGGAGTAGGGATTCCCTGAGTTAAGCAGAGATGAATGAAACGGCTTTCCCAGTGCCCCTCACTCCTGAGCCAGTTCCCCAGTCGCCCTGTGTGAGGAGCAGGGGCTGGGTGTGTGGGCCGTGGGGGACTCCAAGCAGCCCCTTCCAGACTGGAACTCTGCCAGCCTGCAAGGGAAAAGCCATGGTTTCCTACAGTTTTCTCCTTGAAAGGAAAATCCAGCTTTGAAAATGTATCCACCACCCTTTCATATATACCTGTGGCCCACCTTTCGGTCCTGCCCCACAGGTTGAAAAACACTGCTCACATCAACACTCATGCCATCCAGGAAGAGCA
>NW_005843541.1:86755-89991 GCF_000455745.1 Alligator sinensis
AGTCGGGTGCTGGCGGTGCGGGGGAGGCAGGCAATGGGCTCCTCTTCCAGCTGCGATGGTCAGGAGCCGCAGGCCGGGCGCGGAGCCAGGCAGAGTTTGTTTTAATGGCGGAACTTGGCCTTTTTCATGCGGATTCTTAAGTCATCCGGGACCCTCAAATGCAAGCCGCAGAGAAACTGGCTCCAGGGTTGTTGTACCTTTTTTTTTAAGCACGCTGGGTTCTTGGCTGTTGCCGTGTTGTAGGGGGGCAAGGTTCCTCGGGTAGATGTGATATCTTTTATTAGACCAACTGAGTAGCTGGGGAAAGGTCTTTGCAAGCTTTGGGGCACAGTCATCCTTTGTCAGGCATAGGGAGTCTCTGCTGGTCTGAGAATCCAAGGAATGAGAGAAGATAAAAGACCCGATGCCTGAAGAAGGGTGAAAGCTTGCTAAGAACTGATTTCCAACTACTCAGTAGGTGTAATAAAAGATATTACATCTACTCGAAGAACCTTGCCTTTTTTAAGCACTGACTTTATAGCAGGGGTTGGTCCTTTTGATAGCTGCAGGCATTTTTGATCATTACTTTTGCACCGGTGGCCGGTGTAAATTTACTGGGCCATTCAGCAGGGACTTGTGTGATCATCACTTTGCCCACATGGCCGGCTTAACTGTGTACGTGTAGCGAGGTCAAAATTTACTGCGTGGTTTGCTGGTGACTTGCATAATGTATGTAATGTGCAACAGGGGCCCGAGTGTCCCTGTGCTACGTGAACAATGATTGCAGCCCGATTTGCTCTGGGTTGGCTTTTACATGTGCACACCCCAGGTGGAAGTGCAGTATTTCGAAGCTTTGCCCAGAAAAAATAGCTTTGGTCACAGAAAAGTGGCACTGGACAATCCAAAAAAGGGGTTTTAGCTAGTTTTGACTAGCTCACTTCTTTACTTGGATAATTGTTGAGGTGGGAAATGGAGTAACACGTGTTAAAGTTAAATCGCCTGATATGGTGACATTCCTAAAAATGTATTGCACTGATTTTTTGGGTGGAAAATAATGGACAGGGATAGTGGAGAAAGGGTACAGTGCGGGGTTCACCTCACTGTAGGTAGTTGAGCTCAACCCTGTTCTCTCTCCTAGGAGCTGACTTAGATTATAGCCACTTTGTGGAAAAATGCCCATGACTGAGCAGCGGGCTCTACAGTCTGCTGTCAGCTAACATGTAAAACTGCCTTATTTTTGCAGTGAGCACATGGCTTGAGTTTAGTTAAGGAGTTAAAGCACTAATTCAACTCTCTTGGACACTTGAGGACCATCGAATCAGGGGTTTATTCTTTTATACGCAATAGCGCAGAGTAAACATTTTCTTGTTGCTGCACAATATAGTGTGCGTGTTTGCTTCCCCTTGTTCTTGTTTTCTTATTTAAGTTTCATTTCCAAATGTCACTTTAGGTTTAGGTGGCTGAAGTTAAATCCAGCCTAAAGCTGTGTTTGACCGACATCAGTACAAAGGGGCTTCCTGGGCATGGGACCCCAGGATCATAAAATGACTTATTACACATCGTGTTTTGCTTGGGTTTGACTCTGTGGAAATACACTTCCCCTGTCGGGGCAGTGCTACAGTTTCCCTGCTTTGCATAGCAAGTGTGAAAACAAACTGCCTCCAAGACAGCTTGTCTCTCGATCTCATCTGTTTCTAACTTCCGACTTGCCCCTCATGCTTCCTTTGGTTGGTTTTCTGGTCTTTTCATCCTAGTTCATGCTGCCCTTTTCACTTGAAAGAAACCCTGTGTTATACCTCTGTGTGTTACTAGTCAAAGAAACAAGGAAAGGTTGTGGTAAGCAATCTGCCTTGTTTCCCAGGATCTGCTTATCTGAGCACATACTTGGTGATGGTCGCTTTATAAGCTAACATGTCCAAGTATTGCAGGTATTCAGCAAAACTGCTTCCAAGACTCTGATAAGAACTAGACCGTCGCAGCGGTTGCAGAAGAGAGAAAATGTGGCTTTGCAAAACCAAGTTGTGTTCTACTGAAGCAGATAATCTTGCATACTTTTTCATAGATTAGTTTTTCATCCTTTTTTCTGTTTTATTCCTAGGCGATTGTGCACCCCCTCCCAGATTCAGTTTTGCTGAGCTAGTCACAAGTTTGGATTCCTATCGCATTGGGACTGAAGTGACCTATCGCTGTCAGCCAGGTTTCATTCGTGTTGGTGGAAAGTCTCCTGTCATTACTTGTCAAGATAACTCTACCTGGTCACAACCCTCCGAGTTTTGTGTGGGTTAGTATCTCTGCTGTTCTGTCTCAATTGACCTGCAGGCCACCTTTACATCATTTGGGATAAGAACAGATAGAGAGAGAAGCAGACAGCATAGCCAGGTTCAAAAAGGACATGGATTACTTCAGGGATGAGAGATCTATTAGTGGCTATTAGACAACATGCTTGGAGCGGTGTTGTCTAGCATCTCTAAACCAATAATGATGGGATGCCAGAGAGGGTAATCACTCTGGAGAGATCTGGTTCAAAGCTCTCCCTCGGTAGCATCTATTTCTGCCACCATCAGAGACTGAAATACTGGACTAGATGGGCCATTGGTCTGACTAACATGGCACTTCTTATGTTCTTATGTTTTACTGAGTTGAACAGTGCACATTTTTGCTTTCCACCAAGATAACGTGAAGCACTGCTAATGCCAGCCTTGCTCTCTTCCAGCAAAACAGTGCCCAGCTCCAGACATACCGAATGGTCAGCCTATTGTAACTGATCTCCGGTTGGGTGCGAGAGTCAACTTTACCTGTTCTGCTGGGTACGTCAAGTCACCTGTACTGACTCATCAATTGAATGTTGGTTTGTAGAAAGTGGGCGGTGAACTGCAGAGGAGTTGGGGGCAGGGAGAGACTAGAAAACCTGGCTGGGTTTTAGAAGCCGAGTTGGGGCTGGTGCTGATGGACAGCAGGGGTGCGCCCCAGTAAGAGCTGGAGGAGGCTGGTCAAGCAGACAGTAGTAGGGGTTCCCAACAAGTTTGGTTCTTGCCAAAGCAACCCAGGCTAGAGTGCTCATCAGGTGGTGGATTGTGCGTGATGGGGGGAAGCCTCACATTTGGAGTGGGAGCGGGTTCACCTGGCTTCCTGTGACCAGTGCCACCTCTCCCCTAATCGGGTCTAGCTATTGGTTACGCCTAGTGCCGTTACATGGACTAAAAGTTAGCAGCAGATGAATGCAGACCTCTTCCTGCTCCGAGCACAAGTGTTTGCCA
>NW_005843541.1:90022-98523 GCF_000455745.1 Alligator sinensis
GGCTCAGTGGCTTCTGGCTTCCTTGCACAAAACAGGCACTTCCAGATGTGGTAATGTAATGGAAGGCTTTGCATTTCCGTGATGACTGGTTTGTGCCCGTGCAGGCGATGTGGATTTGTGTTTCATTTCCTTGGCCTGTTCTGGTAGAAGAGCAGTGTTCAGGACAGGCCTCTGGAGAAGGGAGAGCAAGCCCCATTGCCCATAGGACTGATGGGGCCTGGGGTGGAGGGAGCTCCTTAGAGGGCTGCTGCCTTCCCAGGCCTGGCAGAGGTTAGGAGCTGAGCTCAGGGCTTTTTGCTGCAGGCAAGTCGACCGATGGCTTTCTGAATGAAGAGGCACGGATAGGTCTGCACTCTCACTGACTAACATGGGAGGGGTGTTGCTGCAGTTTCTGTGGGGTCTGTAGGTTTTGGAATTGTGCTTTGGGTTTAAACATCTGAGTTAGTCCTTAGATTTCTTTTGGTAAGCTCAGGTTTTGGGAACGGATTGAGGCCTGATGCACAACAGCCCAGGACAGCTGTCTCCTCTCCCATCAGTGCCGTCACCGCAGGGGAGGGCTGGTTTTAGAAACAAAGTTTCTATGCTCGGTGAAAACCTGGTCAGCCCCGTCTTTCCTGGTCTGTGCCCCCACAGTAAGTTTGACAGGAGCTGCCAAAGACCAGCAAGCAGTGCCCTGCTCTGGGCTGCAGAATGGTCCAGGCATTCCTCGCTGAAAGCAGACTGAAATTACCCTAACGCGAGATAGGTAGCACGGCACAGAGCTAACCCTCGCCTGAAGTGGCATAACTTTGAGGGCACTAAGCATGACTTAGAAAGCTTTAACAAGCAGGTGCTCATGTTTTAGATGTTTTGTGTAAGAATACCCTTAGAGACCTGAGACAAGTCTGAACCTTTTGGCGATTGCTGTTTGGCTCACAGTGCTGTTAGCTTCCTGGGCTTTGGTCAGATCCCACCGCAGGGACCAACCAGCTGCCCTAATTCAGCACTTTGGGAATGAGAAGAATAAAGAGAAAACATTTCTAATTTGGTAGAAGAGCTGCTTATTGCCCTCAGCAAGGGATTAGAAAGTATGCGACTCTGCTCTGGGAGAGAACGGAGGCACAGGGTTTTCCCAGCTAATGTTCTGGCAAGCATAGAAGCGCGTTAGCAGTAACAACTGGGTGTTTCTTACTCCTTCGTGTTCCTTGGGCCTTAGCCACATCTTGTTTTATATTTGGGATTGTTCAATGGTTTCTCCACTCTGGCAAAAAGAGCTGGCTGCCCATCTTTGCTAACAGTTACCTAGCTCTTCATACATTTGTGTAAGAAACCGGAACCTTTGCTCTGTCTTTAGGTACAGATTAATTGGCAGCCATTCTCTTCGATGTGTGCTCGATGTCGGAAGCAATGTTCGTTGGGATGGCGAGTTTCCCTACTGTGAAAGTAAGATGATTACATCTAATGTCTTTGACTTGCCCTAGATACAAGTGGGCTTGTGTCTGGTGAAGGAACCGAAGAGCAGTTGGAGCTGTTCTCTCTCTTCTTTGTGCCATAGGGGGATAAAGGGAGCCTGGGCACAGGTGTAGGCCCCAGTACACGATGGTCTTACACACCCGTGAGCATTCACACCTGTGACGTAGAATACAGTGGCCAAGACCTCACAAAGCATCACAGTAACTGTAGAGTAGAGAACTGTTCCTTTCTACTGAGCCGTACGTGTCTCCAAACCTTGTTGGGGAGGACTGAACGATTAGATTCATTTTAGATTTGCCATGGTACAAGAAAAGCATATTCATTTTAGACTTGCTATGGTATAAGACATGCTGCCTTTGGATTAATCATCTCAGGATAGGGATGGATGTAACATTTGGAGCACTTCACAGTGCAGGTGCACTGCAGCAGGGGGATGTGGAGCCAGTGTCAGCGAGAGAGCTCCTCTCTGCTCTGTCTGCTCTGCTGCAGCCCTGTGCCACCCCGCTAGCAGAGCCAGGCCAGTGGGTGTGGGGAGGGACACTGGGATTGGGGGCTGGAGAGCAGGAATCCCCATTTCATGGGAGGGAACATGGGGCTCTGGTCTCCCAGTTTCAGTCCCTTAAATGAAACCACATAATGTCTAATAGGTAAATGACCTTGCAGTGATTTTCCTGGCCTGAGGATGGGCTTGTTTCCTTTCCTTCCTTTCTCGCCCATAATCTCCTCCCTCTGCAAAACACTCTTGTCAATGCTTTAATTTCCAGAGGTGAAGTGTCTAGCCCCGGTGGTTCCACATGGGAAAAAAAAGTTTGGATCAGTCGCTGTCTATTCCTATGGAGACACAATAACATTTGAGTGCAATCCTGGCTACTCCCTGAGGGGAGGTAGTGATGGTGTGATTCGATGCGCAGAGGATAACACCTGGAAGCCTTCTGTGCCAATCTGTGACCCCCGTGAGTATTAGCTGTCTACTCACCTGTTTGAAGTGGCACATGGGATAGCACTGAGTGGCTGCCACAAGGGTCAAGGCTTGTCCTTAGGACTGTTGGCCTCCTGTGCCAACACGTGACCTGTGCAAGTAGAAACAACCTATGAAATGAGTCTGTAGTTGAATGACATTTTCACTTGTGTGTTAGGAGGCAGCACTTGAAATGTTTCTGGAAGAGAAAAGGCATAATTTCAAGGTGACAGCTTTTAATGCCAGCCTGCTTTGTCTGATGGGTTTGGTGCTGCTGCGTGTGTGGTGCAGCACGCCTGTCTAGGCCTCAATGTGGAGGAGTGGACTGCTCGTCTCTCCTGGCACTAAGCTCCTTTCTTTATGCAAAGTCTAAACTAAAAGCAGCCCTAAGAGAGCCCAGGTGAACCTGGGGCTTGTGGATGGGAGCGAGACGACTATTGTGTTCCTCTGAGCCCAGCGTCTGTGGGTTCTGGGGCAAAGCAGGACTTGAAATGCTGGCTAGCTACCTGGCTGCAGGTAGAGGTGGAGGGCGGGGTGTGGCTGGCCCTTGAGCTGGTCCTGCAGCCCGTGGAGTTGGTCCTGCAGTGGGCACTTGGCCACTTGGGGCTACTGAGCCAGCCCCACCGTGCAGCTCTGGTACTCTGCAGTAGGATTGGTCTCACTGCTGCTAGGCAAACTCCAGTGCAGACCACCAGCGGTGCTGGTTGAAACCTCTGGCTGTGCGAAGCCTGTCTGCCTGGATACTAGAGATGATGGGTTTGAGGAAAGGAGGCTGTGGTGGTCCTGGTTTTGTTGAAGATATCACTGTTAGCTTTCTTCCTGAAACATTCAATATAGTAGTCCAGTGTGTAGCTTTTTCTGCTGGGAAGTGTCCAGTTAGATTTTTTTGTTACTCTTTGTTTTATCTGTTGTGCAGGAAGGTTGTTAGAGGTTGGTGTGGATGCGCGTTTTCAGGGGAAGACTGCAGAGGGATTTCTTATATTTTTCCAGGTTGCCTCCCTTGGCACGTGTTCAGGTCATTGAAGAGTATTTCTTTCAGTGTGGGATGTGTAGTGTGGTAAGTTAGCGATGTTGGTCTTGTGATTCTCCTTGTGGTCCTGGCACACCACCTGCGAGGTGGCTCTTGTGATAGCTGATTGCACTTTTTGTTCCTAGGTTGGATGGCTGTCAGCTTGTACATTTTTATGTAAGTGTAAGAAGTGGAGCCACATGATAAAAACATGAGGGCCTATCATGATGCTGATGACTGCTTTTGAATCAGCATCTCAAGAAATTTAGAGATGCTGTGTTCTTCTCAATCTGTGCAACTTGTTCCCCTTGCACATTCTCATGGTACCTAACCACTTTGGGACCCACAATGGCAGATGAGTGGGGCTTCATTTCCAATAAAGTGATCCCTGCTTCCTTTAAAGTTCTCTTGTTTTTTGCTTCTCTTCAGAGGAGCCCCTCCCTTGTTCCTTCATGACACTGGCCCTGCGCACACAGTCTAGGTTTCAACCAGGAAGAGTCTTAGAGCTCTTCCTGATTGTTACTGTCGTGACTCGGAGTCCCAATGCCTGGGATCCTTCCTGGTGAATTGGTTGAATAGTGGCTGTGGCTGCCTCACCCCTTAGTGTGAGGGACACGGGCATACTAGGATCTGGAGATCTGTATCACGGCCAGGTCTATTGCACACATCATGGGGAAGTCTTCCTTTCCTATTCTCTGATACCTATTGGTGTTTGCTGGGGTGGAGATGCACATCTTCTGGACCTGGCCGATGGTTTTGGCTGGTAATGTTAGAATTGGAGATCTCCCGGATTATGGTTGGAAAGGTCTGAGTGGACACCTGATGCTAGCCTAATTCCTGAGGCGGCCCCACTTGCACATCCCCGAATACATGCTCCATTTTGAGTGAGTGCGTACAACCCCTCTTTCAACTTTTTTATGCATACTACTTTTTAATAAGTACTTGATCATGCATGTATAGGGCATAGGTGAGCCATGCCTGAGATCTCCCTGGATAGTGCATACGTAAGCACTATCCAGTGCTTTTCATTCCATCCAGGAAGAGCACATACCAACTGCTGAAACATCCTTAGCCTGACAAAGGGTTTTTGAACCCAAAAGCTTGCTTAATAAATATTCTCCAACTATTTGGGTTGGTCTAGTAAAAGATATCAAATTCACCCAAGGAACCTTGTCTGCCTACGTAAGCGCTAGTCCTTCAGGTAAAAAGAACTATCAGTTGTTTCTAGTTCAGAGCTCGGGAAGGTCATTTCCATGCTAAACAAAACAGGGTGGCTCCTTCTAATTTCTCTACTTCTGCTCTTCCGCAGCTCTAGGAAGTGGCCTGTGCTGTCAGTGCTCCTGTGAAGTACCAATAGACAGTGTTTTGCACACTCCCTTCTGGACATGCATTGCAAGGATTTTCTCTTTCTGGCTTTTTTCCCACGGCTCGCTAGCTTTACATGTCTGTGATCATTTGGGGTTGATTTGTGCAGGTGTGCTGAATGTAGAGCTTGGGAGGGTTTAGGAGCTGATGGTGAAGATAGTGCTGCACTCTGGCCACAAGTGAATGGGCCCAGAACTGTGAAATCTCTTGGGAGAAGGGAGCAGTGTAACGAAGAGATCCTGTACCCCCGTGAGCATGCCACATAGCCTTTACTGGTGCCATGCTCCATCACTAGCTGATGGGTTTTGAGTCCCCGAGGCAAAAGGCGTTGGAAGTACCCACAAAGAAATTGTGCGTCTGGGGGTGTAAAGGCTGAGTGAAATGGCACTGGAGAGTGATCATTAGGAAAACAGAGTTGCCTATCAAAGGCACATATTAATGGAGATTGCATGGTGTGTACCCCAGGAAAATGAAACCATGCATTTTAGGTTGCTTGCTCTTGGATAGACTGTGTATGAGTCTGAGATGATGGGCTCTGGAACAACCCTTTTTGTTCTGTGGATTTAACTGAGGTGCAAAGGAGACAGAGAGGAGGTGCAGTTTGGTGCTGGGGAACTGTGATTAAACCTATATCATCTCTTCATTTTAATGTACTTACCTGCATGTCTCATGTTATGTAGGACCGGCGGCAAATTCAACAGAAGAGGAAGCTCAACCTAAATCAGGTAAAAAGAAAAAATCCTTTTACTGACTCCAAATGTTCTGAGGTTTGCAGTTGTAAAAAAAGTTGTGTATTTTGTGACTATATTCGTGGATGGGTTGTGTGAATGCTGAGGTCTGCTGGGATTTCAAGCCATTGAGTGATTTTTTTTTTTTTGCTTGTTTTCAGAGACATCTTCTTCATGACCAATTTTTAGGGTCTCTAACTGTCCTTCTCGTAGCTACTTGTGACCCTCTAGCACACCTTTCTTAAGCACTTTCCTACCTCTCTCGTTGTGCATTAAACACCTGTTCTGGTATGCCCTTCTTTCATATCCCTTTTCCAAGGCATTCTCATGCTCTCCTGATCTTGATCCATTCATTTCTTCTGTGTGAGATGGAGAAGTAGCCTGAGTTGTGTTGCAACACAAAGTTAGTTAGGCTATTCCGGTGCCGAACACTTTTTTCCATTTGTTGGGGATCTTACACAGAGTTGGCTTTTTCCAGCTGACCTTCTTCTTGTAATTCCAGTCTTCAACAGAAATGCTCTTTGAGGAATGCAACATTCAGTGAGGATAGAAGTGTGTCTACTGAGCTTTACTAGCTTGTGACAGGGCTCAGCACTTAGTTACTAACAGCAGGGGGCTCTGCTTGACTTTTCTCACCTGCTCTACAAACCGTGGCATTGTTAGAGGTCTTCCTCCTACTCCAAAAAAATAGTTCTGGCCTGCAGTATGCATGGCAGCCAGACTGATAATGCACTGGCTGTTCCTGTGACAAGAGTGGATTGGCTATTGCTCCTCTTTCCACTTGTGGTGTGCGTCTGTGTTCCTGCATCTGTCGCTGTCCACCTGTGCCTGCAACTGATACCCTGCAAAGGCTCACCCTAACCCTGGAGAAGTGAAGTGCGGTTAGAGCAGGTGCTGCTTTAGTCATTTATTTATTCACTGGACACAGCAAAGCCGTTCAGAAAATGTAGCACCACGTTTGTGTCATTGGATGACCTTGCCCCAGTAAGAAAAGGAGCATAGAAGATTATAGACAATATTCCTTAATGTGCTTTTCTTCATAGAACCAAAAACCTTGAACCTTTTTTTTCTTTCATGGCTTTCTTGACTGTATTAAAGAGTACACATACACGGAGGCTTAGGAAAAAGTATTTTCTTCGTTGCTAGACGTTCCAACAGTTGGATCATGGCTCCCACTAACTAACAATTGTCCATTTTACACTGTTTTGTTTCAAAAGACTACATTATTATATTTACCATTATTTTGATATAATGTAGTGTACAAAATATTGTACCACATGTGTGGATTATGGTGTTATTCCTTGCAAACTGCTGAATCAAGCATGGCTTCGTGTTTTAACTCTCTTTTGGTTTTCCCCTTTAGGGAATGCATATAAAATAGCTTTTGGTGGTAAGTAACCTCAAAGTGAAAAAAAATACTTCCAGATGCTAAAGTGCTTATTGTACATCAATATCCAGAGTCCATGTTCCTCTTTCTCCACAACAAAGTTGGGTTGGTTTTGGGGGGTTTTTTTTGGTGTAACAAGTAACGCCCCTGGTATGGGAGTTCTTGGGTTTCTCTGCTACTGATATACCGTTGTGCCCAGTGTTGCCATGTAACAGTTTATACCCGTTGATGTTTCTTTCTGAAATGATTTGATGAGAGGGACAGAAACCCCACTCAGGGTCACACCTCTTCAGTTTTTAAAACCTACAGTGTCCCTCCTCCCTTTGCTTTACCTGTGACAAGTCCACGGGAATTTTTGATGTTTTGGGCATTATGTCTGATAGTCCAGTGAGTTTGTTCCCAAAGTTTTTAAGAACAGCTTAAACTTGTGTTCTTAACCAGGGTGCCATGGCATCCTGTGGTGCCTTGAGATCCTTTCAAGGATGCCATACGATGCTAGGACCATTGGGTTGGCAATATGAATCACAGGATTAACCCAGACATTTCAAATAGGAATCCTTAGCTGTGGTTTTTGAGTTTATTGCAACAGAAATAAACTGCTCTATTTTTCCTGTAGTCAAAACAAGTGTGCAAACTAAGAGCTAGCATTTTTCGAGGGATGCCTCGAGTTTTAAAAAGTCGATAACCACTGTGTTAGACAAACAGTCATGTAGCATGATGTAGGCAGGGGTGATCCTGCCTTGAGAAGAAGTTGAGCTCTGTGGACCCTGCATTTCTATGATTTTTATGATTGCTACCAGTTTTTATTTGGCAGCTTGAGACTGAGCACCAGTTTCTGGATGCAGAAATGAACACTTGTGCTTTTTGATCAGGGATGCAAAGGAAAGGGCTCCTCCATCATTATCGTCTGTCAGAGAAGGTCTGTTGCTAGTGAGGCAGTTCCAGCACTGTACAAGGTGCTTCTTATATCTGGGCAAAATGATTTGTTTTGTGTAACTTCATTTCCCAGTTGCCGTTTCTTGCTTTTTTTAGTTCTAGCACCAGTCGTGGTGGGTTGTGTCATTTGCATTGGAGGTGTACTTCTGTACCAGAAGAAAAAGGGGTAAGTCAGCCTAAGATAGTGTTTGAGATTGAGTTTTGTTCCACAGCAGATTGCTACGAGAGCAACTTTGTGAGATTAGCTCTTCCTTTCCAGCTGCGTGGGGGCTGCACTCACTGGGCAGTGTGGCAACAGGGGCAGTGGCCAGGGGCATGTTCCTTCTCCCCATGCCTGCTTCAGGGCTGGCAAGGAAAAGGGGGAACATGCCTACTTGCAAGCTGGCAGGGGAAAGGGGGAATGTACCTGCCTGTTGCTGCAGCTGCCTGTTGCCACAGTCCTGGGCTGAATGCAGCCCCCATGCAGCTGAGCTGGAATGGGCAGTTGCTCCCCTCACCCCCCGCGTGCTGTCCCCGCAGCAGGCAAGGGTGTCGGGGGTGAGTGGGGGTGGAAATGAGAGGAGAGGGAAAGGCAAGGGGGCTTGCCTTTGAGCATAGAACGGGGTGGGGAGGGGAAATGTCTACCTGCTTTGAGACAGTGGGGGTGCAGCTGTGCCAGTTCAGCCC
>NW_005843542.1:0-5503 GCF_000455745.1 Alligator sinensis
CTTTTTCCCTGGCAGCCTGGACAGGTAAGTGTACATGTGTAGTCTCAGCATGTGCAGCAGGGTGTGTGTTGGCCAGGAAGGTGCTGCTCCTTTCACTTTTCAGTGTGACAAATGCTGTCAGAAGAAAACGCACATATTCAGTTTGAAACAACAAGAATCATTTAAGAACTGGACAGAAAAGGCTACCATTAAACCCTATGGCTATTTTGCTGCTGGACTTAGACATGGAATTAGACATTTGATATTCTGAAGAACTCTTTCCACCTTTCTTGACAAGACCGAAGATGTCCTTGAAGGGCAGAACACAGCATAAAATGTCTCAGTGGAATTGCTCAGGTAGGTGAACTTTGGTTTCAGCATTTATATGACCTTTTATGCCTTTGAAGAAACCCCATTTTATAGGTAAGTTAAAAATAAAAAGACTAGATGATTCTTTGACAATTTGTTTTATTATTTATTCAAATAATGCATTTGTACATTCAAAATCAATTACGTTAAAAATAATTGAAATATAGATGTCATAGCAACGACCTTCAAAACTCCAAAACCTCAAAATAGAACAAGCCCCTGCCCTCCCGAAACAGCCAAACTGAACAGAAAGAAAATGAACAAATGGACTGGATCTAAGTTATACAATGTTTTGGAAAAAATGCAGTACAGGAAAGAAAAGACTATCCCAATCTCAGCTGACATCATGTTCCATTTTTATTCTTTTCTTTTCATCTTTTCTCTCTACAGTTTTCATAGTCTGATGGTAGAGTTAAGTATTTTAATATTTTTCTTTAAGGCCAGGAGGAGAAAAATCTTTCCAGAATGAATCAAATTAGAAAACGATCTTTGACTAATTCTGAAATCAGTGGGAATTAGGCACATATTTAAATATTAATAAGTAGGGAAATACATATGTGCCGAATAAGGATCAATATTTCCAAAGAGGTTACCGTTTTGAATTGACTTAACAACTGTCCATGAAGATGTGGAGGGGCGGTTAGCAGGGAAGATTATGATGTAACTTCAGGGAAGATTTGCTGAACTAATGGCAGGATAAGTCATGCTACAAGTGTGATTTAGAGTAGTCTCCACTTTTTAAAAAAAAAGACAGAAGATTGTATTGCAGTATCTCAGGAAAGAGTAAAAAAAAATCCTTTTTCATAAGGGCTATTCAGCAAAATGGACTTTTCTTTATCTCAATTTTTTTTTTACAGACTTTTTAGTTGATTTGGAAAGCAATTCACAACACATTTTTCTGTTGTCACAAGTTAAATGGCAGTTAAAAAACACAAAAATGTTTTTTCTATATTTCCTTGTTTTTGTTTCACCTTTAAGAATCAACTAGCAAATTGTCCGTCATGTATAGTCGGGGGTGGACAGGGAGGAGGGTGGTTGTTTCAGCAAGCATTGTGATTGGCTGCCGAGACAACCAGTCAGCGTGCTCATAAAGCATTACCACTGGACAGACAGATTAAGGCTTTTATTATATTAGGATAGAGGGAAACAAGGAGATTCCTAGCAGTGCATATTTCTTACTTCAAGAGAAAAGCTAGAAACTATAATTCCAGTGTAAACTGAAGGCTAAGGTGGCAGAATTCAAAATGTATTTTTCACCCCAGGATTTTTAGGCAGGTCACAGGAGCTCTGGGGCCTGACTCATGCTGTTTTGAAGACTTGGTGTCAGGAGCCTGCAGGTCCACGTGGGAGGCATCTCTTCCCCAGCTTCTCGCACTGAACCCACAGGAGCTTGTGAAGGGCTTGGGCAGAGGGCAGGCAGCTCTGTGGGTTGGCCCTCCTGTGTGGTGGGACAGAGATGCAGATCTGACCCTGGGTATTATAAAGTCTTTGGCTAAAAGAAGGCAGTTCCTGCACAGCACAGGAAAAATCTGCTCAAAATTCAAGAGGCTGATGCAGTGATTGTGTCCCAGACTCACCTTGAACGTGAAACAACTCAGGGTATATCTACACCATAGTTTGTAATATAGGGTGAAGATACCAGACCTAGGTATAATTAAGCTAGCATGAGTTCTGGGAATAGTGTAGTCACAGCAGTGTGCAGATGACTCTGCTACTGGGTTAGTCTGAAGAAAGACTGCTTCAGCCTTCAACTGACTCTCACCAATTATTTGTGTCCACTGTGGAGCTGTTGCCCCTGCAGCTGTGAAGACACAGCTGTAGAGAGAGCATGCACTAGTGGGGATGGTGGCAACTGAGACTAACTGGTTCAGAGTGGCAGGAGCTTACATAGACAACAGTTTACTTCATTGGATGCTGTGAACAGACTGGCCAAGAGGGGCCTGGGACCAGAGTCCTCCCGTTCCCAGGAAAGGACTGGAGCCACTCAGCTGTTGGGGTAAAATATAGGGGGCTCCTCCAGCACTTTGTTCATGGTGCATGCAGCCAGATATGCACATGCATGGGTGTCTACACGTGCAGCGTAGGTATCAAGGAACAGAATTTCCCCCGTACAGCAGCTCCCTCTGCCCCACCGTCCCAGAACGAAAAAGTCCCACTTGGGAAGAGCACTTTAAAACCCACAAGGCCAGGGAGTGGGGCAGGGAGTCGGGGTGAGCGGTGAGTCACTGCCAGGTGTGCTGCCTGCCCCAGGGCGTGCAGTGTGGGGCGAGGCCCCATGGCCACGTGCTTCCCTCCCTCCCGCCGCAACCACAGCAAGGTCCAATCTCACCCCTCCTTCCTTCCCTCCCCCCTGCCGCACCCTGCCTCGCACCCCGCACCCTTCCCGCTGTGCCCTGCAGTGCACTCCACACCATGGCCATGCCTATTCCTCTCTCCCTTCCACCATGTCCTGCAGCATGCTCTGCACCACATCCCCAACTGTGCTTTTCCCTCCCTCCCTTCCACCATGCCTCACAACACGCTCCACACCATGGCCATGCCCCTCCCACTGTGCCCTGCAGCATGCCCCATGCTGTGCCCCACGACTGCGCCCCTCCCTCCCTCCCTCCTTCCCTTCTGCTGCTTCCCGCTCCCTGTCGCTGCTGTGGGGGTTGCTGGGTGATGGCTGTGCTGCTACATGCAAGCTCCGTGCCACCTTCCTGGGAGGTGGCATGGGCTGGAGCAGTGGGAGGTAGTGGTGGGGAGGGGGCCTGACACAGAGCAAGCAGGAGGCTGTAAGGCGAGACGGGGGGAAGAGGGGTGAGTGGGCTTAGACCCAGGGCACGCAATGAGGGCAAGGCCCCATGGCCATGTGCTTCCCTCCCTCCTGCCCCACCCACAGCGCGTTCCACTCTGTGTCGGTGCGTCCGTGTCTGTGTATGTGTGTGTGCGTGCATGCATCTGTGTTCATGGCAGGGAGAGTGTGTTTGTCTCTGTGTGTCCACGTGCAGAGAGTGAGTAGAGTGTACACTAGAGCTGTACGAAACATCGTCATTTCATTTTGACATCTGTTTCACCATTCAAAGGGACAGTGTTTGGTTTTGTCATTTCATTTCGTTTCGAAGCGCTGTCCCATTTCATTTTGTCGAAATTGTTTCGCTGTTTCGACTCGTTTCTAGATTTCGCCCATAGGCTATAATGGGAAATCATGAAAATGCCTAAAATGTTGTCATTTGTTTGCTGATTAAGATGCAAATTGCCGGGTGGTAGCTCCTTCTGAGAGCATGAAGACTGCCAAGTTTCAAGGAGATGGGTGCAGACGTTTCTTGGAAACTGCACCTCAAAGTCATGAAACCAAAATTTGCTGGGAGCAGCAACCTTCTGTCATCTGGGCACAGATCCGGGGGCCCATACCTCCGGGAGGGCTGCGGGCTGTGCTGGACTCCTCCCGGGGGTGTGGGCTCCTGGATCTGTGCTGGAAGACAGGAGGCTGTCCCTGCCACCTGGGACCAGCACTGGGCGCAGCCTGCACCCAGCGCCAGGAAGACAGATGATGGCCCTCAACCTTCTGTCATCTGGGCACAGATCTGGGGGCCCATACCTCCGGGAGAGCTGCGGGCTGTGCTGGACTCCTCCCGGGGGTGCAGTTCCCCGGATCTGTGCCGGATGACAGCAGGCTGCCACTGCATCCTGGGACCAGTGTTGGGCGCAGCCTGCACCCAGCGCTGGGCTCCATGGAGCTCAGTCCAGCGGCGGGAGGCAGAGCCCAGCGCTACGCGCCATGGGGCTGGTGCAGCTGATCATAGCACAGCCCGGTGGCAGAAGGTGAGTAGAGCTGGTGCTGGGCTTCAATCAGCTCCTCCGGCCCCATGGAGCGCAGCCTTGTGGTTCGCACTGGGCTGAGCTACATGGGGGTGTGGAGCGACTCAGAGCACAGCCCTGGCTCTCCCCGGCCTCCCACCACCCGGCTGCTTCGAAAATCAAAACATTTCAAAACTTTTAAAATGTTTTGAGTGCCTTCATTTCATTTTGCAGCTGTTTCAATGCTTTTTGTTTCATTTTGATTTCACTGTTTCAAGCTCAAAATGCATGAAAACAGCTTCAAAACAAAACACTCAGTGAAATTTCGCACAGCCCTAGTGTGCACCTGTTTGCATGTGTATCTGCATGTGTGTGCATTTCTGTGCATGAGTGTGTGTGTCTGTGTTCATGGCAGGGAGAGTGTGTTTGTGTCTGTGTGTCCTTGTGCAGCGAGTGTGTGAGAGAGTAATGTGCATGCATGTGTGCGTGTGCCTGTGTGTGTTGTTACCAGATTTGCCTGTCACGTTGGGGTGTACTTATTTATTGCAGGTACATTTCTGGGGTCTCTGTAATTCTGTCAATGTGCTGTTTGTGTTACTTGTGTTTTTATACGGAGCTGTATCTCTCCCTTCTGCAAGTCTTCGCCTCCAATGGAGCTATCTTGCAGGACTCAGGTTCAATGGGGCTGGGTTCCTCCAACCACTAAATCAGTCAAACAAATGTACCCACATGCACACACACAGATTAACAGAGCCCAGTTGAGTCGGGCCAGATTATTCAGCATTAACAGGCATTAACCCTCATGTGCCTTGAACACAGTTCATCCCTTATTTCAGCAGGGCAATTATAAATGCAGTTAGACACACGTGCTAACAGAGTATGTCTGAGCAGGCTGGGTCCAATCAGCACTTTCAGCTGATACCCTCATGCACCTCAAAACTCAGCACATCCCCAGTCTTGTCATAATGGTCCTAGTAGGAACTCCCTTGATGAGCAGACCTCACCGTAGTTTTGGGCGTTACAAGGATCTTTGGCTTAGGTCAAAGAAGCGTTGCTGCAGAGCAAATGGGGAGGTCAAGGGGAAGGAAGAGTAAGCGAGGTTCAGAGAGAGAGTAAAGTAACCATCTTGACCAGAAAAGTTATTTATTGCCAGGTATATGAATTTAGGATGATAACAGTAGTAATAGCCATGCAAGAGAGACAAATAAACAGTTACAATATTACATAGTTTCAATTAGGTATTTGAGGAAGTTTAGCTCCAGTCTGAGTAGCAAAAGTCAGGTTTAGAAAGCTGTGCTTGGAGTAAGAAAGCAAAAGTCATGTTCCTGGAGTCAGAGAGACGGAGAGAGAGAGAGTTGGGGTCTCACCACTCAGC
>NW_005843542.1:5586-11709 GCF_000455745.1 Alligator sinensis
TTGGGTACCAATAAAGGCGTCATGACTAGAATTGGTCTGATACATGCTGAGCTGGGTGTGTGTAGACATAGGTTGATTCACATTTGGAGCAGAGATCCCCCATCATGCAGTGCTTCCCTGGTCCCAGAATTCAGTGTGGTCCTCGCTTTGGAATCTCTGTTCTCCATCCTGAATGCTAATGAAGGTGCTTCCTGTCCCATGTCTTATGTAAATGAGACAAGGGGAGTTGCTTCACTCTTATCTACCCTTGTCTGGAGGCCTTTAGATGCGTCTCCCACCGCATCTTCATTGTCTTCTGTAAGTCCTTCCTCCAATCAGCTCTTGTTCAGGCAGAGGTGGGGAGGGGGTGAGTCCTTTGGGAGTCAGACAGGCTGCGTCCTGTGCCAGGGCTCCCCAAGACCCCCGAGCTGAGCAGTAACAGTGTGTGCATGTTTGGCCATAGTGGGGGAGGGGGGTGGGGAGCAGGGCAAAGAGGCACGCATGTGTCTCCTACCTCCATCCCGACAGAGTCTCCCCAGGCTCCCAGCCAGCACCAGGATGGGAAGAGGCCCCTCCCCCCCCCGCCCCCTGTGGCCCAGCTCCCATGCGGGGAGGGGCCCTCTAATGTTGTGTTTGCCTCGGGCCCCAGGACACATTAACCCACCTGGTGGGGGAATGCGTCTGGACCTGGAGCCCATCATTCTTGACAGGCAATTTGCTAGTATTATTATAATTGTGATTCCATAATGGAGAAAAAATGAAGTAGAATTACATTTAAATTCGTACTTTTAAAAGAGACACTTATGTACGTACCACTTACAGCCGCATCCAGATGAGTGAGCACGTGCTTGTTGTGGCGTCTCAAAGCAGTTGGAGATGCTGCGAGTGGCATGCTGGGAATGAAGCAATGTTCCCATACTGCAGATATGCAGTGCAGACTCTAAATGCAATACGGGAAAATCCCGGTATCAAAAAATTACACAGCAGAAAAAAGGTGGCACAGGGCACAGTCCTGGAGCCTGCCCAGAGGAAACCAGAGGCTGGGCCCCCCCAGAGAAATGCTCTAGCACCCAGCCAGGGCATGTCTATTAGGCCTGTGTGAAGCAGCTAGCATTTGCTTCGGATTTGGATTCAGCTGATTCAGGGGACAGTGATTTGATTTGGTGATTTGAATCACTGTCCCGAACTGATTTGGCCAAATCTGATTTGGCGATTCAGTCACTGCTGATTTGGCTGAATCTCTGAATAAAACAGGCCCCATCCCCTGCCCATTCTCCCAGCCTGAGCAATGGCTTCCCTGCCCAGCTCCAGCATCCCAGCTCTTTCTCACTGTCTCCTGCCAGGCAGGGAGGCGATCCCCACTGCCCCCCACTGTCCCGTGCTGTGTGCAGGGCTCTGCCATGAGCCCCCAGAAGCAGCCGGTGAGTGCAAGCTTTTTTTTTTTTAAAAGAACTGAGATGCTGGGGCCAGGTGGGGCAACCATTGATGGAGGTGGGAGAGCAGGCAGTCAGGGGGCTCTCAGGGGAGCAGGCAGGGGATGGGGCCTGGTGGGAGTTCTCCCATGTTCCTCTTCCCCTCTCTAGGCCCTCCCCCCCTACCCCCTACTTACTGGCACAGTCTTGGCCCAGCTCCCTGCGGCAGCGAGTGGGGATGGCCCAAATCTCTGAAAAAATCTTTTCTGAATCAGTTTGGAGAGCTTCAAATCAATCTGGACCTTTTTATTGGTCTCCTGATTTGATTTGGATTCAGAAATTTGGCCGCCAAATCAGGATGAATCTCCTCCGAATCGAATCGGCAGCCAAAGCTTCACACAGCCAATATCTATGGCTTCCCCATGCCCCTGCTGCCCCAGCACGCTGCCTAAGCCTTCTGGGGGAAAAAGGAGTAGGACAAGGCTACAGTAGATCAGACCCAAGCTCTGCCCAGGTAAGCAGGGATGTGGAGGTAGGGAGGACTGTGCGGGTGGAGGGAACTGTGTGTGTGTGGGTGGGGAGCACTGTTGTGGTTGGGGGTGCTGTGAGTGTGTGGGAGGGACTGTGCGGGGGTGGAGGGACTGTGGGTGGTGGGGACTCCTGCGGAGGGATGGATCCCATGCCCACCCTTCCACATGTTGCACGTTCCCCCTGCAGCAGCAGCAGCAGCCATCAGGGTCTTCATGCCCCCTGATGACAGAGACTCCCAGTGGTGTGGCGCCACCTCAGACCAATGGCTGCACATGGTGGTGGCACAGCCCAGCCCACTTCCCCTTGGCAGAATCAGGTCAGCTCCTGCTGTCAAGGAGGGCTTCTGGCACTGACAGCAGAAGATGGGACCTTCCTGCATGGAACCAGCCCATCCTGATGGTGCAGGGGGCACATGGAGGCAGGACCCAGCCTGGCCTGAGAGCACGTAGATTTGCATGCCGTGCCAGAAGCCTGACAGCAGGAAGTGACTGAGTTCTGCATGAGGGCACATGGGTTGGGAGGGGCCAGCGGCACGTGCAGCTGCTGAATTGAGGTGGGACCGTGCCACTGGGGGGTCTCTTCCAGGAGTGGGCATGAGTGCCCTAATGGCCACTGGTGCTGCTGCTGTAGGAGGCTGCACACCATGCAAAGTGGCGGGGGGGGGGGCCCCCCCCCCCCAGGCGGGCCCCAGACCATCCCCCACGATCCCCCCACAAGCTCCAAACCATCCCAAACCTCTGCACAAGCCTGACACTACACCCACAAACCTCATCCCCACAGACTCCCACAATTTTTCCCACAAAACCCACACCCACTCCCCACACCCTTTCCCTGCAAAACCCCACACCCACCCACAAATCTCACACCCTGTGTTTCCAGCCACCAGATAGGATAGGGACAGGGGCAGCTGCTACACTGCAGTCATGCTCCATGCCAACACTGGTGTTTGGACATGCAGCCTTGGCCTGTGGGAGCACCTCATCCCAGGAATCACTTGGGTCTAATAGGCTGGGGGGGAGGAGTGGAGGTGGCAGCAGGGGTGTGTGTAAGAGAGGGAGAGATGGAGGTTGGGGTGAGAGAGAGGGAGAGCTTCAGGTAGGAGAGACCACTAGTGCTGGGCTTAATGTCCCTGTGCCACCTTAGAGCATCTTATGCAGGGGGAGGGAAGGGGCTTGACCATCCCAGTCCCTGAGCCCCAGTCAACGGCTTCCCAGAAACAGCATGAGGATTTCTGGGGCCTAGGCACAGGCATGGGGAGCAGAACAGCAAGGGCTGGCACCGCTCAGAGCCACAAAGCAGCAGGGGGAACAGCTGCAGCTGGACTCATATCTTGGAGCTGGGATGAAGCTGCTGCCAGGAGGGAGCTGGCGGGGGCAGACAGGGGCTGTGGGTGAGGAGCGAGTGGCACTGGCGGAGCTGTGGGTTGAGAGTGAGGGGCAAGGACAGGGGCAGGGCACCAGCATATCAGTGTTGCTCAGCACCCCACATCCTGCCCTATTTACTACTGTTCGGTAAAGCCTATAAAAGCTGTGAAACATCATTTTGAGTCAACATGAGACCAATACTAAAATAGCTATTGCCAAGGGCACGTCTCTGGAAGTGGGGAACCTGAAGTTTCCCAGCTTTCAAAGACCTGAGATCCTGGAAGCACATGTCTGCAAGCAGGGAAAGCCATGAAGGCAATCCTGAAGTTAGAGGCCTGATCCTGTGTGGGAAATCCTGGGGCACACGAGACTCAGACCTCCAAGCCCACAGACCTTCTGCTGAGGTGGCTGGAGAGGGCGGGAACCTCCAGGCTGCCCGTGCTCTCCTGCCATAAAGAAAATAGACACCCATCACAATAAAGCAGCACAAATTACTGCTACCCTTTGTAGCAACCACATTGCAGTGTGATTGAATATAGATGTCTATTTGGTTTTGTTTTGGGCCACCATAAAATGTTTGTGCCAGCACAAAGGCAAAAAAAGGGATGTCTGCATTACTGTGCAGGATTGAATGGACACCTAGCAGAAGCCTGTGACCAGTTTTGCACAGCAGTGGACAGTCTTCTCAACACATACATATCTTAAGTCATGTCAACTGGTTTTCTCTTTTGGTTGATTGGAAGTTAAAACATTCAGTTTAGGACTTGTGTCAGGGGGAGTAATTCCAGAATAATTATTCCCAGTTAACTCTACATGTCAAAACACTTATTCTGAAGTAAGAATATCCACAGAGGAAATATTCAGGAACACTTTGAGTTTAAACTTTCCCTTATTCCATATTAATTTCCATTCACTCCATTTTGTCAAAGCCATGACTTACTTTTCTGTTGCCGAGCTCAGTAACCAAATATTTCAGCAGCTTTGGCTGAAGAGTCTTTGTTTTGCAACATTTATCCCATCCGATTGTCTAACAGTAGGGCCCTGGGATAATTACATTATTGTTTGTCAGTTAGACTTCTTTAGGCTTCATGGCCTGCTGATGATAGAGAAGGATTGTGAAACTATCCAAAAATCTCAGACATCCCAAAACATTATCTCCACAGTCCAAAGCATAAAGCTCATTATGCAGGACTGATCCACACTCACCACTTTTGCCAGAGCTTTTAACACAATACTCTGAAGATCTTGAAGAGGACAAATCTCATAGTGCCTTGAACAGCTATATTGGCATGCAACTGTATCTGGACCCCATGTTTTCTTTTTTAACAGTGCATAGTATTGAGTCTAGATCTCAGTCATTTAATAAGGTCTAAAATGTAATGACAACTCTTCATCATCATGAGACTCAACACATGATTGTTCATTTAGGGTAAAAGAGAGAGGAATTATCAGGGATAACCCTGGACTTTCTCCTTCGCTGGCTGATTTTCTAAGACATTTCTGTTTCGGCATAAGTCCACACTTTCATAAGTTTATTGAAACCATGGTTGTTCCCCTTGTATAGCTTGAACTATGCACTGTCTTCCTGCTATCTAATCCAATACACAAAGGTGATAATTAGTGCTCTATGTTCTCCAGGCAAATTCTTTTCTGCATTCCCCTCGTGCTTCTGGATCAAGTTTCAGTGAAGACGATGGCTTCCTCATTGTGTCAATCCTCCAGAGTCTCCACATCGCTCCCTGGTGTACTCATTTCCTGCATTATTCTTTGTATTTGCAAGGTGGAATCAGGTAGGTATCTGCTCCATATTAATGGGTGTTTTGCTGCTGCTGCAAAGTTTTTTTTACATTGTTATCGACACAGAGAGTGTCTACACATGCATTTACACCAGTTTAAATTTAATGCGCAGTAAGCGAGAATAGACCGGTATCTACACATGCAGGCATTAAAGCACATTAACACTGTGTGTGGATTGACTTGGGACTAAAGTTAGTCCCAAATCAGTCCACAGAGACACAGTTACTCCCCAGTAAGGTGTCTACACATACATTACTGCATAATAACTAATTGGGCATAAATTTGAAACCTACATGATGCAGAGATGAATTTACGATCAATTTGGCATAAGTCACCATGTTTACTGCACAGCAAGGGTGTGCACGTGCAGACATGTGCCTGTACTGCACAGTTACATACACGTGACATGAGTTTTGTTTTCAAGAATTTGGGGTGCGGTTCCCCATGAATCCCTATACCAATCTTCTTGATGTGCGGGCCGGGAGCAGTCTGAGGCCCTCGGGGGCGTGCGGCGGGCTGTGGCCAGCAGCCCTGGCACGCGGGTCAGGGAATGCAGGCCAGCGGACTAGAATTAGGCACGGACATGCAGCGGTTGATTAAAGGTTATTTTACTTACACCGTAGATGGTCGCGGTGCAGGCAGGAAAACTTGCTTGAGTTGCACTTACAGATAGGAAAGAAGAGCGGACAAGTAATCTCACGAACTCTAGCCTAATCCGGCTGAAGGCTCTAAAACCGCGAGCCTGTTGTGTCAACCGAAGAAAACAACTCAGAGAAGAGCTCTGGATACACTCACTCGAAGTTTGCTAGGCTCCGTGGAACTTGCGCGCAGGGAAGGGGTTCGTCGAGGGATCGCGCTCGGCGACGGGGAGAGGCCAGAGGTTGATCAGACCCCTATAGCCTTCTTAAGGTACACGCTGGGTCCGTTAGGCTCTGCAGCGCTTAGAGTTCTTCACGAAATGTGAAGTCCTCCTCCTCCAGATGGTTGTGGAGTCCTCCAACTTGGGCAGAAACCGCTCAAGCCTCTTATACGGCTAGCCA
>NW_005843542.1:13881-41864 GCF_000455745.1 Alligator sinensis
AAGAAAGCTCCTTGTGGCGGGAAATAATTTAGCAGTGCCGAAGCGCACACACACAAAATCACACCCTTGGGTTGTGACACTTGAAACTTGGTAGACTTCATGCTCTAAGCAGAGGCTACCACTCCTGCAAGTTTAATCCAAATAAGACAAAAAACAACAAAGTTATAGATATTTAATTGATTCCCCATTATATCCTATGGCCAGATCTTCGAGGTGGCTCCGAAGCTTCGGAGCCACTTCAGCCAGATCGAAGTGGGACCCCGGTCCGGAGCTCTGGATTGGATCCCTGGCATCTGAAGCGGCCAAATCCAAAGCCAGATTGAATAGCTGCCTACTCGCACAGACCTAGTATCCACCTTTTTGCTGAGAATTTTGGATTTCTCTTTTTACTTCTCAACTTATTTTGGGGTGTTTCTTGGTACCTTTTACAGCCCTGTTTACAGTTGTTGGACCTGATCAGCCAATCACTGCCATTGTGGGGGAAGAGATTGTATTACCATGCCACCTGTCCCCCAGCATGAGCGCTGAGAACATGCAAGTGAGGTGGTTCCGGTCTGAGTTCACAAATTATGTGCATCTGTACCGTGATGGGAAAGATCAGTTTGGACGACAGTTGCCAGAATATGAGAGAAGGACAGCGTTTTGGAAAGATGGCATCACAGATGGAAATGTTTCCCTGACAATTCTCAATATCAGGCCTTCAGATGAGGGGCAATACAAATGCCTTGTTGAGGATGGTATTACTTATGAAGAAGCTGTAATAGAACTGAAGGTAGCAGGTCAGTGACTTGTCTCAGTTTATCTCTGCATGGTTTTCAGGCTTTTTCTCTTTCCTAATATGCCAACTTCATGTAACTTGTATATCAAATATTTTACAATTAGAAACTACGGGCATTTATACATGTATCTTTTTGTCCTGCGATGTGCTGGAGATCTGCCACTTCACACCGGACTCGATTAATCGACTCTGCTCTGCTTGTGAGCTGATGAGAACTGTGTTGTATACCGCATGCACTTGTATAAGGGGTGAAATTTTCATCAGCACGCAGAAGATGGTGGTGGCAAGTTTTGGACCTAAAACACCTTCTATATGTTTTAGTTCAAAAGCATGTCACAGCCATTTTCTCAGTGCTGACGTGCATTTTGCCACTTATACAACTACATGTGGTGCTGCACCAGGCGCTTTTCAAAGTACCCAGTACCCCTTGCATGTCTAAAAATGCCCTGTATTTCAATTTTACCTCAGTTGACTTTAGCAACTAATTCATTTTGTTAAAATCAATTTTTCCTCTTTTGAAATCCCAAACCTCAGTTACAGTCCTGATTTTGTTTATTTTTCCATTTAATTTGAACCCTGTCAATTTGTAATCAGTCAGTTCCCAAGATTATTTTGCATGAGCAGCCCGTCTTAGGAAAACCTCAGAAATATTTGACCTCTAGAGTGACAAGATTTTAGCCTGTCTATGATTATGACCTATTTTGCAAGCTTAGATATGGAATTAATGTACAGCTACAATGCCTTTAAATATCAACACTCAGTTAAGGCGGGATGGGGGGCGTGGAGCTCTTCCTCCCCTTTTCCCTCTAGCCTTACCCTATATTTATAAATGGCTTTTTCTAATATATATGAGCTATTCTCTCATTTGTTTTTATTCAGTTTTCTTTGTTTCATGGAAACTTTTGGAAGTGCACTGAACCAGTTGTCCTATGGATTTGGAAGATATCAATTAGTTAGGATTTATGTTCCCATGAAATATACACTTCTGGGAGGGGAAGATTGCTTATCCCCTTCCTTTCACCTTGTTTAGAGTTTGTATTGGTGAGGCAGCTTTGTTTTTACATCGTAGAGACTTGAACACAAATATGTATTATAAAATGATGAATAAATCTGGTTACATTTATTATTACTATAAAAAAAAGATATAATGTAATCAATTTGAAAAATAATCGTTAGTGGCAGAAAATTATCTTTAGTGGCAACAAATAATTATTCATTTCTGCCTTGCCATATTCAGGCAACAAAGAAGCACCCTGTCATGTAGTAGGATTCTAACTAGCTCCACTTTGATGATGGCTAGAACGCAAGCTTAATAACTTAGGCTTCTGCTGGGTCCAGAGTCTGCACTTCATACTGTGGTGTTTCAGTCCATGACCATGTTTGAAGCCTACAGTCTTTTATAATGCCCTCATTACCTACCAAAATCCAATCTGAATTACCATAATTTCTTATTGGCTCAGTGACTTTTGATGATAAAATCTCTCAGCTATCACATCCAGGAATATCTAATTTCTGTAGTTGTTAATAGAAAGTATTCCTTGCTCTGCTATACCCAGGAAGTCTTTATAGCAGGAATAACATTTCCACAGTCCTTTATAAAATTGGCTCATGAATTTAAGAAATATTAAAAATTACCAATTTTCTTCTAGGTTTAGGCTCTAATCCTATCATCTCAGTGGAGGATTACCAGAATGGAGGGATCCTGGTGATGTGTCGATCAGCTGGGTGGTACCCAGAGCCCCAAGTGCTGTGGAGAAATTCCCATCGGCATCATATACCATCACTTTCTGAAATAAAATCCCAAAAAGAAAATGGCCTGTTTGAAACAAAAATTTCTGCTGTCATAAAGGAAGATTCAAACCAGAACTTGTCCTGTTGGATCAGGAACAGCCTCCTCGACCGAGAGAAGGAATCAGCAATTCATATATCAGGTCAGTTCCTGGTAAACCCTGCAGTGAACCACCTGGTCTGGAAACCAAGTGAAATATGGGGTAAACACAAACATGGCTAGCATTTCCACAGGGTCCTGATAGAAATTCATTTAACTGTGTATATGCAGTTAATCAGAATCTTGATTTTATCTCAGTCAAATTTCTGAAATTTTACCTTAAAAAAACTCATTTTTTTCCTGGCAGAGACAGTCACTCAAAACATCAGTGCAGGATATTTCTATAGTCTGAGGTTTGCCTCAGTGAATTTTTAATAGGTATTTTCACAGCATCTATCTATTGGTATTGATTTATTTCTGAACTCTTTAAGGCCTTTTACTGCACTGAATCATTGTTCATTATTTGTCATAAAAAAATGAAAACTAAGTTGTGTGTTGTTGCTCCTCTTGTAAGAGTACTTTTACAAGAAGTAGTTTTTTAAATATAGTTTTAAAAGTAGTTACAAGGGGAACTAATTTTTTTAATGGTCTTTTCAGTAGCAGTTGTGCTCCAGAGGCATTTTGCCCTTGCCTACACACTCATTGAGTTCACTGATTCAGGGCATAAATCTATATATTTGCCTTTGCTGGGGATTTTGACTGGGGCTCAAGCATTCCTTCGGGGGCATAACCCACAACCCAAAATCCTGGGGTCTTGCCTAAGGTCAAACAAATTGATATATTTGGAGTCAAGGATTTTTATCCCCTGGTTAGATTGGTATGGACTGTTTGGGATTTCTCTTCATCTGTAGTAGCGGGGCATGGCCCTCTTCCTTGGGTCTCTAAGCATAATTTAAACAAACCTCAGAGCAGTAAGACATTAGCTGTCACTCCGCTCCCCACCCCCTCCCCGGCCTGTTTTATCTAATGCAGTTTAGGGTGTTATGTCTTGTAGTTGAGTTAGGGTCAACACCGTAGCCAGATGGGGGTGAGCCGGGAGATCACCCTGGGTGCTGAAGTGAAGGGGGCCAACAGGTGCTGCCCTCCCAGGGTGCAGCATGGGACAGATCCATGAGCAGCTCATTTTGGGGGTGCAGGGATGGGGAAGTGTGGCTCCTGCTGCTTTGTGCACTCACAGGCACACTTGTTGCTGCGGCACTGGTCAGGGTTGACTATAGGTTTTCTAACAGACTAGACAATGGGTTTGTACAGGACAATTTGGATATAGAAGGTCCTACCTCAGGCAGGGGGCTGGGCTAGAGAATAGGGCTGTGCAAAATGTTGCTTCCAGTTTTGTTTTGATGTTGTTTCAACTCGTTTCGAGGTTGAAACAGAAAAATAAACATGAAATAGATATGGTCAAAACAACCTCGAAACAAAATGAGGCAATTCGAAACGTTTCGCCATTTCAACCCTGTTTTGATGTTTTGCCGATAGGCTATAATGGGGAAGTTATAGCAGCCTATAACTTTGTCATTTCTGGCCTGATTTTGATGAAACCTGCAGGAATGGTAGCCCTTAGTAATGGCATGAATTCTACCAAGTTTCAAGGAGATACATGCAGGGGGGTTGGGGAAACTGCACCCCAAAATCGTGAAAGCAAAACTCATGTCACTTGTATGTGTGAAGCCACAGCGGGGTTAAAACTGCAGGCCTGCTAGCCCCTGCTGAGGCCATAAAGTCTGCCAGCTGTCAAGGAGATAGGTGCAGGGCAGTTCTGGGGCCCTGCACGCCTAGCTGGTGACAGGCAAAACTTACGACATGGGTGCTTGTGCAACTGACTGTTTCAGTCTTGGGGCAGAGGTGGGTGAAAACTGCAGGCCTGCTAGCCCCTGCTGCAGACAAGATGTTGGCTACAAAGGCCCAACTTGCACGATCAGCATAAACTTCTAATTTATTAGATAGATGTAAAAGTCAGATCATAAACCTTGGGGCTGATCCCCTCAAACACACACACACTCACACACACACACACACACACACTCACAGTAGCTAGCTATGAATACTAAGCACCTATGTCAAGATGCACCTATCCCCAAGTGCTGCAGTCTGCCATCGATGGCCAGTCAAGGCTTCTTTCAGCTCAATGTCACTTCAGTAGGGGGCTGCAAGCTGGTCCTTCTGACTGGACAGGCAGGGTGCTGGTCAGGTCAAAGAAGGTGCCATTGGGGTTCATTCTTCACTGCCTTTTACCCCTCTCTGGCAGAATTTGGTGACTCCCCAATTCTCGGGCTTATCCAATCCAGGGGTCGTTGACCTCATGGGATGTCTTCCTTGGTGGCTGCTGGATGGCAGTTGTCAGCCCCAGGGGTCACGTCCATGAGTACATGCAGTCTTGGGAGTCGGTTGATGACTTTTGTTTAATTCACTGCTGTGATTAATAGGGCTCTGGGAGTGGTCGATCTGGGGGTATTCAGTCCCAAGAGTCGGTCTCCAGTGTTCATTAGTTCAAACCAGGGCTTCTGTACCTTTAACAGTGAAATTTGAAGGAGATCCCGGCTCCATATTGATTCTTTCCTCTCCTTAGTCTGTGGTTTCATAGGTGTTAATTGTTGCTCATTAACTCGTTATTGTAGTAGCTAGCTACTGTGTTATGCAATCAGCCGTGATTCACTCAGGGACTCCAGCTCTTGGGGGTAGGTATATCTTGACACCGGTACTTAGTATTCATAGTTAGCTACTGTGAGTGTGTGTGTGTTTGTGGGGATCAGCCCCAAGGTTTATGATCTGGCTTTTGCATCCATCTGATAAACTAGAATTTTATGATGTTCCTGGGAGTTGGTCCTTCGTAGCCAACATTGTGGCTGCAACAGGGGCTAGAAGGCCTGCAGTTTTCAGCCCCCTCTGCCCCAAGACAGACACAGTCAGTTGCACAAGCAACCCTGTCATGAGTTTTGCCTGTCAGCCGTCGAGCCCCCCTGCACCGATCTCCTTGACATCTGGCAGGCTTTGTGGCCTCAGCAGGGGCTAGCAGGCCTGCAGCTTTCACCCTACTGCGCCTTACACACACACAGTCACTCAAGTCATGAGTTTTGCTTGTCCACATCTAGACATACAGTTTCCCCCAAAACCCTGCACCTATCTCCTTGACACTTGGCAGGATTTGTGGCCTCAGCAGGGACTAACATGCCTGCAGTTTTGACACCCCCCCGCCCTGCAGTATATGTAAAAATGTCCTCTGACCGAATGATACATAGAAAAGTTGTACCACCTTGCCTTTAGCCTGCATAAGGTTATGGTTTAAAGGTGCTTGGACTGATACTAGCAAATTGCCTGCCAAGAATAGCAGTGGGGGCTGGCAGGGACGGAGCCCTACGTCCAGCCTCACACCCTCCTGTTCCCCCACTACCCTCATCCAACTCCTCCCCGCTGCCGCCTCAGGTGTGACCCCACTTCCCCCTGCCCCACCGCTGCCCACCTCTCCACATCCTGTGTGACCCTAATGCCGCCCCCTCAGCATGTTGAGTGCGACCTCGCTGCCCTTCCCACTCCGCCATGTCAGGTGTGACTTTCCTCCCCGCACCACCCCCTGCCAGGTTGGGGGCAACCCCCAATTCTCTGCGCCACCCACTGCATCAGGTGCAACCACATCCTGTGTGACCCTACTACCCCCCAACCACATCCGGTTTGATCCCACTGTCCCCTACCCCCAAATGCATCAGATGCAACCCACTCCCCACTGCTCTGGGTCTGCCTGCCTCCCTGCTCCCTTCCTCCCCTCTCCTCTGGCTGCTCTGAGGGATGGCGGAGCTGGGTGGCAGGGGGTTGCTGCAACCATGATCTCTCCCTTTGCCCTCAGGCAGGGAAGCAGGGGCAACCCTGCTGCTCAGGGCTGGGGCATGTTCACCACTGCCACAAACTTCCCTAGCAGTGGCGAGAACGTAGGCCTTTGCAGCCTGGGCCGTGCAGGCAATTGCCTCCTGCCCCCTTGGCAGCACATGCACAGTTGGCCCAGAGCATTATGGACAGACAGACCCACAGACAAGGCTTTTATTGTATTAGAATAGTTATTCTCTGTGGGAATAAAAATTGTTTAATTACCATTTAAACTTTTTGCACTGAAAAAATGCTTTCTTACAAGTCTAATTCAAATTTGTGCACCTCATTGTTTCCATCAGAGAGGTTCCAGGAGTGTGCTTTATAAATAATGCATTGAATTTCCCTGCAATATATTGCAACATGGTAATATTGCCACTCAAACCCCATCTCTAAACCTTCATCTTGCTGGTTAGGAAACATTCTGCGTTGTCAGAGGGGAGGGTTTGAATCCAGACCAAGGTAGGTACAGAAACTCGATCTCACTTCCTTGGTGAATGCTCTGAATATAGGGCTGGCATATAACAGGTGGCTCTTCCTGTAGTGGCCTGTCTTATTTCTTCCAAAGAATCCTTGCAGGCATCTGTCCTAAAATCCCGGTGCTACTGCTCACTCATTCCTCTTGCTTGCAGTGCCCTGCTCAGCATGTGAGTTTTGGGATCCCATTCTGTGGTTGCTAAAATCCCTATGGATTGAAGGTGCTAGGAGTCTGTTTTGGATCACACCCCATGGGCCAGTAGCCTAGAAGTAATGTGTTGCAGCACCTCTTTTGTAGGTTCCTAAGTCCTCTATTCTCTAGTGGATCTGGTCCTGTTTGCGTTTTGGGATTCCTTCTGGACCCATCTGAACAAGACGTACACCTATGATAACTAAAAGCTATAGCAGGGTTGGTAGAAATAATGGTCCTAATAGTCTGGGAGAAGTGCAGGGGGCTTTGGTGGTATCTTTTACTGAACCAACATGGGAAAGATGCTAGACAACTGTTTAGGTACAAAGGTTCCTTATTTATGTCTCCTGAAGAAGGTGACTGGAAAAACAGAACTTTTTTTAAGCAGTATACTTTATCTGGCTTTTGTGAATGGAGGACCACTTGGCACACAACTCCGGAGGTGTGATTTTTTGCATTTATGCACAGTGTAGATATATAATTGTGGTTGCTGTAGACTTTCCCTCTGAGTACGCTGTATTATGGCTGTATAGATACTGGAGCATATATGTAATTATAGATCCCATAACTTTACTCACAATAGAACTATATGTAGCAGTTCTTCAGTGCTGTAAAAGACAGAGGAGGATTTAAAGTTTTATTTTGTTTCTAGCAGGTTTCTATAAAGGGTGCTCCTCTTCCATTACAGATAGAACTGGAATCCAAATGCTGCACAAGTGCCAAATTTGCAGTGGCTTCTTTATGGCCACTTAGTCATGAGGTGAAACAGGATTTAAATCTGGGAGACATTGTTTGCTGCTTATTCACAGATAAATTAGTGCCAAAGTCAGTTTCTTGGTTATTAAATCCAGTTTTTAATCTTTGTATGCTGCTCAGATTTGCTATTGTCATTTGCATCTCAGGAAATTCTAGTGGGGAGCTATGCGTGTATTTCCTTGGAATAAATATATTTCATGTTGGTCACAAGTTACAATATAAAACATGCCCCTGGCACCTTGTTTTTCAGCTTTCTTTTTTCCAAGCGTGAATCCCTGGATGGTGGCACTGTGTGTGATCCTGGTGGTGTTGTCCAGCTTAATAATCCTGACCATATATCTCTTCAGAATAAAAGGTAAACACTGAAGGAATAAACTGTAGTTAGAAATTAA
The DNA here is from genome assembly GCF_000455745.1 of Alligator sinensis. Taxonomy (NCBI): domain Eukaryota; kingdom Metazoa; phylum Chordata; order Crocodylia; family Alligatoridae; genus Alligator; species Alligator sinensis. Next base: position 22,158 of record NW_005843542.1, read on the forward strand.
TTTTATTATAATATAACAAATTGTATAAGAATAAGATTTTCCTGCAGCAAACAAAGGCAGGCAGGTAGGCATGCTGCCACACACCAAGCTTTCAGCACAGCAAAGTGCAACTGGGACGTGTGCTAGCAGAAATGTGTAGTTGACACAAGCCATTGCAGGTGAAGATGCAGCAGCACATATTTTATTGTATTCTCTTACATCTTCTATAACAAAATATACTCTTCATAGTGATTTGTATTTGTCTTTATTTGTTTAGAGAAAAAGAATGCAGAAATCGGTAAGTCTCATTCCTCTTCTTCCAAAAGGACAATACTTGGGACAAAGTAGGTTCCCATAAGAGTGATTGCGTTCTTTAAGATGAGAAAATTCATCGGAAAGGGTAATATGAAGAAATGACAGGCAATAAAAATATAGAGCTTTGGGGTGGAAGAGATCTCACAATGCAGTTCCCTTTTTCCCATTCTCCTTTCTTTATAGTAGCCACATACTAATGAAATACAGACACATAATACATAGCAAACAGAGAAACCACAGCCTCTTGCTCTTTACATTAAGGATATGAAACTATCCAAGTGTCAGCAGTTGTAGAATATCTGCACACAATTTTCCCAATCGATCACATCCTTTTCTTCCAGGTGTACATTTCATGCATAAAAAGTCTAGTCCTCGAAATTCAAGTTGTCCAGATTCTGGGTAGCTGGGAGCCACAAACCTGGGACTACACATGTAATTTCTCCCTTTGCTTCAGAGGGGGGAATATCTACCTGCCCTTTTTAGGACCTCTTTAGCCAGCAGCTCAGGAAGTAAGTCAGGATGTGCGCAGGGAGGGGGAAGGGCAGGGGTTGGCTCAATGGGAAGGCTGGTTTGCTGGGGGTGCGAGGAATGAGGGACCACTATCACCCTTGGTCTCAGAGGAGCAAAGAGCACCCAATGATTCTACCAAACCCGCCTGGATCCGCCCAAACCTCTTCTTGCAGACACTATTTGCCATGAAATCATTCTGATCTCCACGTTGAAGACCAAACTTGTTCCCCGACACACTCTGGGGATGTCACTTCTCCTTTTAATCTCCCAAATCGGCCCAGAGGGCCCTGTCTCCCTCCCCTTCTGCCTCCTGAACCATGCTTTTCCTTATGATCCTAAAATCCCTCTGTGGACCTGCTTTCCCCCATAGTTTCCCAGACCTCCCGCAGACCTTGCCTGCCCCCTCCCCACAATATCCCGATAGACCCTGCTTGATCCCTGGAACCCTCCTCAAAACTCCCCTGCCCACCGACCCTGACAGATCCTCCCACTTGCCTCCCTCATCCCCCGCAACTGGCTTTAAATTGAATGGCTCAATGTCACTCCCCACAGCTGCATGCAGAGCTCCCTCATTTTCCTGGCTGTAGGCTGCCCCGTACTCCCCGTGCAGATGACACACAATGGAAAGTTCCCATCATGAAACACTTAATGCACACAAGACCAATTCTATGGTATCATGGCGTGTCATGGTGATAGCCATGCGATTACAATAATGCGCAGTAGCATTAGCTTTCTGCATGCTAGTATCACCCATGCACCGGCGATACTCTGCACTACTGACATTTTGGCTTTGGTTTAGCTCCTGTTTTTTCATTTACTAAAGTAAATGGACAGTAACTACATGGCACTAATGAATGTGTAGACTCAGCCAGGGAGTGCAATATCAACTATGAAAAGTATACATCATGCCACTTAAGACATAATGTTGAGATTTTTATGCCATATGAATTTCTTTCCTGGCAAGCCAGAGTCTCCCTGGATGTGGCACTTTTAGGGCACACATAGACATTTGGGGAGGTTAAGGGAGGTTCGAGCATGTAAAAGAATGGGCACCAGATGTAGCTTAGCTTGCCCATGCGCAGACCGTCCACTTAGAGCCCTATTTCAGTCTGTCTATGTGCGAAGTGTACAGAGGTTCAGGAAGCTTAGACTTGTCTAAAAATGGCTGACCCCATCTAGCATTAGTGTACCTCTGAGGCAGTCTAGTCTAGACTGGTTCCCACAACACGGACCCAACTGGCCTGCTGTACGGTTTCCAGCAGAGTCCAAGTACTGGCAAAAACAGCCCCAGACCCCAGGCCCAGGGGTGTGCTTTTGTGACTAGCCCCCAGGCACCAGGCTATTTTTACTCCTTTGGGCTCTCACGCCAGCCCTAAATAGACAAACTCGCCTGTGGAGAAACCAACCCCCACCAAGCTGACCAAATCCCCAATCCCACCAGGTACTTCTGATTCCGGTTTTAAAGGTGTTCACTTGTGCCAGGATATTAGGAAGCAAGTCAGGGTGAGCGGGGGGTGGAGGGTAGGCTCAGTGTGTGTGTGTGGCGGGGCTGGTTTCCTTCGGGTGTGAGGAATAAGGGGCCAAAATAACCCTTGGTCTCAGAGCAGCAGAGAGCACCCATACATCCAAGTCTACCTGAACTCCCCACCTGCCACCCTGATGTTACCAACCCTCCTGGAGCCATTCAAACCCCTTCCTGGAGATCTTGTTTGACCCGTGAACCCTCTGATCCCCAATCTGTAAACCAAATTTGCTCTCCGATCCACTCTAGGGAAGTCACTCCTCTTTTTAATCTCCCATATCCGCCCATTGGACCCTGCATCCCTCCCCTTCTCCTGCCTGGACCGCACTTTGTGTTACCATCTTGTAGATCCCTCTGTGGACCTGCTTTCCCCCATAGTCTTCCAGACCTCCTGCAGACCTTGCTTGCCCCCTCCCCACAATACCCCTGTAGCTGAAGTCTGCTCCCTGGAAACCACTCAAAGGGGCTCCTGCCCCATGACCCCAACAGGTCTTCCCACTAGTCTGCCCCATGCCCCGCAACCTGCTTTACATCAGATAGCCATTTTCAACTCGATCTTACCTGCCCCTAACCTCCCCACATGTGTATTTCTACCATGAAGGGAGGGTGGAGTGATCATTTTGATAAAAAAACAAGAATATTCAGGTCTGGAAATAGGTTACTGCCTTTTGACACATAGCTCTAATCTCACGTGGGTAGTAAAACCCTACAGAATATTTTGTTTCATTTATTCAGTAAACCAAACGGGTTTGTTAATTTTCATAATCCTGGCCATATATCTCTTCAGAATAACAGGAAATGCCTGGGGAATGAATATAGTGTAGTTACTAAGTATCTGTCATCTAATAAATCCATGATCAGAAGGATAAGACTGTACTACAGCCAAATAAAGGCTGGCAGGCAGGCACCTAGCCACACACAAATCCTCTAGCACAGCAAAGTGCAATGGCGACGTGTGCTAGCGGACTTGTGTAGCTTGCACAAGCCATTGCAGGTGAAGATGCAGCGGCACAAGCCTTACGTATTCTGTTACATTTGCTGTAACAAAGTAAGCCTTTAATAATGATTTCTATTTGTTTTTATTTGTTTAGAGACCAAGAATGCAGAAATTGGTAAGTGTCCTGACCCTTGTTCCAAAAGGTAGATTTTTTGAAAGAAGTTGTGTTTCCATACGAGTGATTGCTAAATTCATTACTGCGGATGCTCTCAGTATGTAATTTAGAAGGACATGACAAAAGCTGAGAAAATTTGTAGAGAAGGGGGATATGGAAATGTGAAAAGAAATAGAAATAGAGAGCTTAGGGGTGGGAGAGATCTCACGGAGCAGTTTCCCTTTTTCCCATTAGCCCTTCTTTATAGTAGTTACGTACTAATGAAATACAGACACATAATACATAAGAAACAGAGAAAGCACAACCTCGTGCTCTTCACATTAAGGACATGAAACTATGCAAGTGTCAGAAAACCTGCCGCACATCTTCAAACCACCGGTGAATTTCACCCGTAAGAATTCATTGCTTTATTTGCTGTAACAGATGATCTTGTTAGTAATGATTTCTATTTGATTTTGTTTAGTGAAACAGAAGTCTGAAATTGGTAAGTGCTATCTTTCTTCTTCCAAAAGGTCAGGTATTTTTCTGCTTGTAAAATAAGGAATTTCCTACTTGCTTAATATTATTTCCTGGTTGGTTCTTCCAATGTAGTTAAAAATGTTGTAACTAAACCTGAAAAATGCACAGGAAAGGACGGCATGAAGATGTGATAATCCATCAATACATACAGCTTTGGGGTGGAAATGATCTCACAATGCAGTTGCTCTTATGGCCATGAGTCATTATATTAGTTCTTACATCCTACTGGCATACTGACACAGAACATCCAAGTAAGGGAGAAAGCATCAGCTTTTCCTCTTCAGAGAAGGGCAAGAACCTATCGTAGCGTCATCAGTTGTACCGAATCTGGGGCCAGGGGTCATATAATCAATCACAGCCCTTTGTCCCATAAATATATTTCAGTTCTAGAAAGCATGTTCCTATAACAGCAAGGCTGTACAACTTCCAGGCAGCAGAGGGATGCAGGTCCAGGGGTGGCAGAGCTGAAGGTGGCACACTGTACTGGAAAGCATGCCCCCCTGCCCAAGCTCCCGTCCACCCTCTCAGCTGTTCAGTTCAATGTCACTCCCCACAGCTGCATGCAGAGCTCCCTCCTTTTCCTGGCTGTAGGCTGCCCCGTACTCCCCGTGCAGATGACACACAATGGAAAGCCCCCCTCATGAAACACTTAATGCACACAAAACCAATTCTATGCTCCCTTAGCGTATCATGGTGATAGACATGTGAATACAATAATGTGCAGTTGAATTAGTCTTCTGCATGCTGCTATTACCCGTGTGCCGACGCTACTCTGCACTAGTGACAGTTTTGGGTTTGGTTTAGCTCCTGTTTTTACATTTACTGAAGTAAATGGGCGGTAACTACATGGCACTAATGAATGTGTAGACTCAGCCAGGGAGTGCAATATCAACTGTGAAAAGTATACATCATTCCACTTAAGGCATAATGTTGAGATTTTTATGCCCTTGAATTACTTCCCTGGAATGTCAGAGTCTCCCTGGATGTGGCACTTTTAGGGCACATATAGACATTTGGGGAGGTTAAGGGAGGTTCGAGCATGTAAAAGAATGAGCACCAGATCTAGCTTAGCTTGCCCATGTGCAGACCATCCACTTAGAGCCCTATTTCAGTCTGTCTAAGTGCGAAGTGTACAGAGGTTCAGGAAGACTAGATTGGTCTAAAAATGACCGACCCCATCTAACGTTAGTGTATCTCTGAGGCAGCCTAGTCTAGATTGCGTCCCACAACACTGACCTAACTGGCCTGCTGTACGTTTCCCAGCAGAGTCCCAGGACTACCAAAACCAGCCCAGGCCCACGGCTGTGCTTTTGTGACTTGACCCCTGGGACCAGGCTATTTTTAGTCCCTTGGGCTCTCACGCCAGCCCTAAATAGACAAACCCACCTGTGGAGAAACCAACCCCCACCAAGCTGACCAAAACCCCAATCCCACCAGACACTTTTGCTTCCGGTTTTAAAAGTGTTCACTTGTGCCAGGAGCTAAGGAAGCAAGTTAGGATGAGCGGCAGGTCGGGGTTGGCTCAGTGGGGTGGTTGCGGGGGTTGGTTTCCTTGGAGTGTGAGGAAGAAGGGGCCAACATAATCCTTGGTCTCAGAGGAGCAGAGAGCATCCAAGCATCCCAGTCCTACCCGAACTCCCCACCTGACCCTGATTCTACCAAACCCTCCTGGAGCCATTCAAACCCCTTCCCGCAGACCCTGTTTGCCCCGTGAACCCTCTGATCCCCAATCTGAAAATCAAATTTGCTCCCCAATCCACTCTAGACATGTCACTCATCTTTTTAATCTCCCATATCCGCCCAGAGACCCTGCGTCCCTCCCCTTCTCGTGCCTGGACCCCGCTTTTTGTTACCATCTTGTAGATCCTTCTGTGGACCTGTGTTCCCCCACAGTCTCCCAGACCCCCTGCAGACCTTGCCTGCCCCCTCCCCACAATACCCCTGTAGCTGCTGTCTGCTCCCTGGAGCCCACCCAAAGGCCCCTTGCCCCATGACCCCAACACTTGTTCCCACTAGTGTCCCTTCACCCCCCACAACCTGCTTTATAATTGAGGGCCATTTTCCACTTGATCTAACCTGCCCCTAACCTCCCCACATGTGTATTTGCACCATTAAGGAAGGGTGGAGTGGTCATTTTGGTAAACCATCAAGAATCTTAAATCCTGGAAATAGATTTCTGCTCTTTGACACACAACTCTAATCTCACGTGGGTAGTAAAACACTACAGAATATTTTGTTTAATTTATTCAGTACACCGGATGGGTTTGTTAATTTTCATAATCCTGACCATATATCTCTTCAGAATAAAAGGTAAACACCTGGGGAATTAATATAGTGTAGTTAGTAAGTAACTGTCTTCTAATAAATCCAAGATCAGAAGGATAAGATTGTACTACAGCCAAATAAAGGCTGGCAAGCAGGCACCTAGCCACACACCAAACCTCCAGCACAGCAAAGTGCAATGGCTATGTGTGCCAGTGGTCTTGTGTAGCTTGCACAAGCCATTGCAGGTGAAGATGCAGCAGCACAAGCCTTACGTATTCTGTTACATTTGCTGTAACAAAGTAGGCCTTTAATAATGATTTCTATTTGTTTTTATTTGTTTAGAGACCAAGAATGCAGAAATTGGTAAGTGTCCTGACCCTTGTTCCAAAAGGTCGATTTTTTGTTGGAAGTTGTGTTCCCATACGAATGATTGCTAAATTCATTACTGCGGAAGCTATTACTATGTAATTAAAAAGGACATGACTAAAGCTGAGAAAATTTGTAGGGAAGGGTGATATGAAGATGTGACAAGCATTGAAATAGAGAGCATTGGGGTGGAAGAGATCTCACAGTGCAGTTTCCCTTTTTTCCATTAGCCATTCAGTATAGTAGTTACATACTAATGAAATAGAGACACATAATACATAAGAAACAGAGAAAGCACAACCACGTGCTCTTCACATTAAGGACAGGAAACCATGCAAATGTCAGAAAACCTCCTACACATCTTCAAACCACCGGTGAATTTCACCCATAAGAATTCATTGCTTTATTTGCTGTAACAGATGGTCTTGTTAGTAATGATTTCTATTTGATTTTGTTTAGTGAAACAGAAGTCTGAAATTGGTAAGTGCTATCTTTCTTCTTCCAAAAGGTAGGGTTATTTTCTTCTTGTAAAAGAAGGGATTTCCTACTTGATTAATATTATTTTCTGGGTGGTTTTTCCAATGTAGTTAAAAATGTTGTAACTAAACCTGAAAAATGCACAGGAAAGGATGGCATGAAGATGTGATAATCCATCAATACATACAGCTTTGGGGTGGAAAAGATCTCACAATGCAGTTTCTTTGCAGATCTCACAATTTTAGTACTTACATCCTACTAGCATACTGACACAGAACATCCAAGTGAGGGAGAAAGCACAAGCTCTTGCTCTTCAGAGAAGGGCATGAACATATCAAAGCGTCATCAGTTGTACAATATCTGGGGCCAGGGGTCATATAATCAATCACAGCCCTTTGTCCCATAAATATATTTCATTTCTAGAAAGCATGTTCCTATAACAGCAAGGCTGTCCAACTTCCAGGCAGCAGAGGGATGCAGGTCCAGGGGTGGCAGAGCTGAAGGTGGCACACTGTACTGGAAAGCATGCCCCCCTGCCCAAGCTCCCGTCCACCCTCTCAGCTGTTCAGCTCAATGTCACTCCCCACAGCTGCATGCAGAGCTCCCTCCTTTTCCTGGCTGTAGGCTGCCCCGTACTCCCCGTGCAGATGACACACAATGGAAAGCCCCCCTCATGAAACACTTAATGCACACAAAACCAATTCTATGCTCCCTTAGCGTATCATGGTGATAGACATGTGAATACAATAATGTGCAGTTGAATTAGTCTTCTGCATGCTGCTATTACCCGTGTGCCGACGCTACTCTGCACTAGTGACAGTTTTGGGTTTGGTTTAGCTCCTGTTTTTACATTTACTGAAGTAAATGGGCGGTAACTACATGGCACTAATGAATGTGTAGACTCAGCCAGGGAGTGCAATATCAACTGTGAAAAGTATACATCATTCCACTTAAGGCATAATGTTGAGATTTTTATGCCCTTGAATTACTTCCCTGGAATGTCAGAGTCTCCCTGGATGTGGCACTTTTAGGGCACATATAGACATTTGGGGAGGTTAAGGGAGGTTCGAGCATGTAAAAGAATGAGCACCAGATCTAGCTTAGCTTGCCCATGTGCAGACCATTCTTGTAAAAGAAGGGATTTCCTACTTGATTAATATTATTTTCTGGGTGGTTTTTCCAATGTAGTTAAAAATGTTGTAACTAAATCTGAAAAATGCACAGGAAAGGATGGCATGAAGATGTGATAATCCATCAATAAACAGCTTTGGGGTGGAAAAGATCTCACAATGCAGTTTCTTTGCAGATCTCACAATTTTAGTACTTACATCCTACTAGCATACTGACACAGAACATCCAAGTGAGGGAGAAAGCACAAGCTCTTGCTCTTCAGAGAAGGGCATGAACATATCAAAGCGTCATCAGTTGTACAATATCTGGGGCCAGGGGTCATATAATCAATCACAGCCCTTTGTCCCATAAATATATTTCATTTCTAGAAAGCATGTTCCTATAACAGCAAGGCTGTCCAACTTCCAGGCAGCAGAGGGATGCAGGTCCAGGGGTGGCAGAGCTGAAGGTGGCACACTGTGCTGGGAAGCTCACCCCCCTGCCCAAGCTCCCGTCCACCCTCTCAGCTGTTCAGTTCAATGTCACTCCCCACAGCTGCATGCAGAGCTCCCTCCTTTTCCTGGCTGTAGGCTGCCCCGTACTCCCCGTGCAGATGACACACAATGGAAAGCCCCCCTCATGAAACACTTAATGCACACAAAACCAATTCTATGGTCCCTTAGTGTATCATGGTAATAGCCATGCGATTACAATAATGTGCAGTAGAATTAGTCTTCTGCATGCTAGAATCTCCTAAAAAGTGTGTGCCAGCGCTACTCTGCACTATTGAGTATTGTGCGCTTTAGTTTAGTTTCTGTTTTTACATTTACTAGAGTAATGGGCAGTAGGTACGCAGTTGTAATAAATGCATAGACTCAGCCAGGGAGTGCAATATCAACTTTGAAACGTATACATTATTCCACTTAAGACGTAATGCTGAGAATTTTATGCCCTTGAATTACTTACCTGGCATGCAAGAGTCTCCCTGGATGTTGCAATTTTAGGGCACATATAGACATTCGGGGAGGTTTAGGGAGACTATATCATGTTAAAGAAGGGGCACCAGATCTAGCTTAGCTTGCCCATGTGCAGACCTTCCACTTAGAGCCCAATTTCAGTCTATCTAAGTGCTAACTGTACAGAGGTTCAGGAAGATTAGATTGGTCTAAAAATTGCCAGCCCCATCTAATGTTAGTGTACAACTGAGGCAGTCTAGTCTAGATTGGGTCCCACAACATGGACCTAACTGGCCTGCAGTACGGTTTCCTTCAGAGTCCCAGGACTACCAAAACCAGCCCCAGGCCCAGGCTGTGCTTCTGTTACTTTCCCCCTGGCACCAGGCTATTTTTAGCCCCTTGGGCCCTCATGCCACCTCTTAATGGACAATCCTGGCTGTGCAGAAACCAACCCCCACCAAGAAAACCAAATTTTCAGTCCCACAATCACTTCTGCTTCTGGTTTTAAAGGTGTTCACTCATGCCAGGAGCTAAGGAAGCAAGTCAGGATGAGCAGGGGGTGGAGGGTTAGCTCAATATGAGGGCTGGTTTCCTTTGGGTGAGAGGAATAAGGTGCCAATATAACCCTTGGTCTCAGAGGAGCAGAGAACCCCAATTATCCCAAGCCTGCCGGAACTCCCCACCTGCCCCGTGATTCTACCAAACCCTCCTGGAGCCATTCAAACCCCTTCCCGCAGACCCTGTTTGCCCCACAAGCCCTCTGATCCCCAATTTGAAGACCAAATTTGCTCCCCAGTCCACTCTAGAGATGGCACTTCTCCTCATAATCTCCCACATCTGCCAAGAGGGCCCTGCCTCCCTCCCCTTCTCCTGCCAGGACCCTGCTTTTCCTTTTGGATCTGGTAGATCCCTCTGTGGACCTGCTTTCCCCCAAAGTCTCCCAGACCTTGCCTGTCCCCTCCCCCAATACCCCTGTAGGCCCTGTTTGCTCCCTAGAACTTTCCCCAAAACTTCCCTTCCCACCAACCCCGACAGTTCTTCCCACTAGTCTCCCCCACCCCCTGCAACCTGCTTTACATCGGATAGCCTTTTTCAACTTGATCTAATCTGCCCCTAACCTCCCCACACATGTATTTGTACCATTAAGTGAGGGTGGATTGGTCATTCTGTTAAAACATCAAGAATATTAAGTCCTGGAAATAGGTATCTGCCTTTTGACACACAACTCTAATCTCACGTGGGTAGCAAAACACTACAGAATATTTTGTTTCATTTATCCAGTAAACCTGGTGGGTTTGTTAAATTTCATAATCCTGACCATATATCTTTTCAGAATAAAAGGTAAATGCCTGGGGAATGAATATAGTGTATTTAGTAAGTAACTGTATTGTAATAAATCCAAGAGCAGTAAAATAAGATTGTACTACAGCCAAACAAAGGCAGGCAGGTAGGCACTCTGCCACACACCAAACCTCCAGCACAGCAAAGTTCAAAGGCGCCATGTGCTAGCAGACTTTCATAGCTTGCACAAGCCATTGCAAGTGAAGATGCAGCAGCACAAGTCTTATGTATTCTATTACATTTGCTGTAACAAAATAGACTTTTAATAATGATTTCTATTTGTTTTCATATGTTTAGAGAACAAGAATGCAGAAATTGGTAAGTGTCCTGACCCTTCTTCCAAAAGGTCGACTTTTTGTAAGAAGTTGTGTTCTCATATGAGTGATTGCTTAATTTCATTATTGGGTCTGCTATTAACGTGTAATTAAGAAGAACATGACTAAAGCTGAGGAAATCCGTAGGGAAGGGTGATATGAAGACATGAGAAGCAATAGCAATAATGAGCTTTGGGGCGGAAGAGATCTCATGGAGCAGTTTCTTTTTTTCCCATTAGCCATTCTTTATAGCAGGTACGTACTAATGAAACACAGACACATAATACATAAGAAACAGAGAAAGCACAGGCCTCATGCTCTTCACATTAAGGACATGAAACTATGCAAGTGTCAGCACTTGTACAATATCTGCGCACAGTCTTCCCAACCAATCATATCCTTTGTTTCAGCAGTAAAATTTGTGTCTAAAAATTCTAGTCCTTGAACTACCGGGCTGTCCAGCTTCTGGGTAGCTGAAGGCCACAAACCAGGGGTTACACACTCCCGAATTTCTCCCTTTACCTCACTGGGGAGGAATCGGTATCAGCCTATTTTAGGCACTCTTGACTTCTCACGTTTAGGCTACCGACACCAGCGGTTGGGAACATTTTTCCAGGGGCAGGATGCAGTGAGTCAGCTATGCTGTAGCCCTGCCTGAGTCTGAGGTGGGCCAATGCTAGGACCCAGCTGCTGCCACTGCCACCACTTTTCCCTCCTACGTGGCCACAGCGTGGCTTGGGGAAGCTCCCTGCTGCCTGGCTGTGGTGTGGCAAAGGCAAAGCTCCCACCCCACTGTGCTGCTGAAGCCCTCTGACTCTGAGCCAGATCCAATCCCTGCACAGGCTGTGGCTTGCAGACATCTGGCTTACAGCATGGGAGAGGTGCAGGAACAGTCCAAACTATTCTCACTCACCATGGTTCCCATCCCCACGTGAAGGTCTTCCCTCCTTAGTCCCAAGAGGCACTGGATATGAGCAAGTGTCTTTTTCCCTCATCTGATAATTTTTTTGTCAAAAAGTTAGTTCCTCTCAGTGGTCTTTGTGTGTTAAGGTTTTTTTGAGACAAATTGTTAGTTCTTCCATTAACTTTAAAAATGTAGGGTTTAGGGTAATTTTGTGCCCCACCATCTAATACAATGCAATCATTTCACAAAAGAGAAAGGGGAGAATTTGATGCCTTTCATCTTGATTCTAAAGTCAAGAAACCCATCCAAATCTCAATTCATTCTATCTGTGAGTCAAATGGTAAAAACCTCAGACTTTATTTGCTGTAACAGCACCCCTCCACCCCCCCGCCCAAGCTCCCTTCTATCCTGTCAGCCACTCAGCTCAGTGTCACTCCCACCAGCTGCTTGCATAGCTCCCTCCTTTTACCGGCTGTAGGCTGCCAGGTACTCCCCATGCAGATGACAAATGATGGACGGCCCCCCTCATGAAACGCTTAATGTGCACAAGACTAATTCTACGATCCATTAGTGTGTCATGGTAATAGCTATTCGATTACAATAATGCGCAGTAGAGTTATTGTATTGTATGCTAGCATCAGCTATAATGTGTGCGCTGGAAGTACTCTGCACTAGTGACACTTCTATGCTTTGGTTTAGTTCCTGTTTTAACACTGACTAAAGTAAATGGGCAGTAACTACAGGGCACTAACGAATGTGTAGATGCAGCCAGGGAGTGCAATATCAACTATTAACCGTATACATCATTCCACTTAAGACATAATGTTGAAAATGTTATGCCCTTGAATTACTTTCCTGGCATGCCCAAGCCCCCCTGGATGTGACGCATTTAGGGTACATACACATATTTAGGGAAGTAAACGGAGGTTAGAACATGTTAAACAATTGCCACCCAATCTAGCTTAAGTTTCTTGCCCCCCTGGCACCAGGCTATTTTTTTACCCCGCTGGGCTATGCCACCCCTAACGGACCATCCCAACTGTGGAGAAATCAGTCCCTCCCAACCCCACCAAATCCTCAATCCCACCAGATGCTTCTCATTGCAGTTTTAAAGGTGTTCACTCATGCCCAGAGCTGAGGAAGTAAGTCAGGCTATGGGGTGGGGTCAGTGCAACAGGAAGGCTGGTTTCCTGGGGGTGTGGGGAATCAGGGGCCAAAGTAACCCTTGGTCTTGGAGGGGCAGAGAGTTCTCAAACATCCCACGCCTCCCCAAACACTCCAGCTGTCCCCTGACTCTATCAAATCCTCCTGCCCCCACAACCCGCTTTGTGCAGACCCTGCTTTCTTCCCCTATCCCTTTGATCCCCCTTGAAGACCTATCTTTCTCCCCAATTCACTCTATGGATCCCACTCTCCTATCTAATATCCCATATCCACCCAAAGGACCATGCCTCCCTCGCTTTATGCCCCTTATAATCCACTAACCTCGCAATCATATGGATCTCCCTGTGGAGCATGGTTTCATCCCCAGCCTCCCAGGCCTCCAGGACATCCTACCTCCCCCTTCCACCGCAACCCCTGTAGAGCATGCTTGCTCCCTGGAACTCACCCCTGAGCCTGCCTGTCCCCTGAACCCCATAATGATCCCCACTATTCCCCCGCTGCCCAACTTGCTTGACATTGGGTGGCTATTTTTAACTTTAATTAACCTGTCCCTAACTTTCCCCTTGTGTATATGTACCATTAAGGGAGGATGGAGCTGTAATTCTGTTAAACCATCAAGAATGTTAAGTCCTGGAAGTAGGTGGGTTAATGCTAGTACCCTGCTGCTGCCAATGCCATCACTTCTCCCGACCATCTAATCTTCCCAGTAATCTTTGTAAGTAAACAGCGCTCACCGCTAGTGGGGTGGGCAAGGGGTGCTGCTCCACTGCTCCCTTTTGGTTTCAGAAGCACTGAGCTCTTCTAGACCTCCAGCAAGCAAGGGTCTTTGAGTAGATGAAGCCTCTTAAGGCTCGGATCAAGTGCAGTGCCTGTTCTTCACCTGGCTGGGGAGAAACATGTATCTGTGTCCATGACAGCAGTGCTTCCAAAGCGCACCTGGGGAGAACTGCTCTTAGGGCGTGGGTCAGTGCTGCCGAGGTGTAGGGCTTTAAGCTCACTTTATGGAAATGATATTCTCCTCCCTAGCTTGCTTTGAGGGCCTTATAGATAAGTTCAAGCAAAACTTGGGGGCATCTCAACCCCAAGGCTCTGGGCTTGGGCCTGAAAGTAAGATGCCTGTCAAAGGATTTGGAAACATCTGAAGCCCCAGGGGTGGGTGGGGGATGTTTGCCAGTAGCCCGGCCGCTTTTGGTTCTGGTCTGACTCATGGATATTGAATTTGATTTGTCTGTTTTGGCTTTGAACATGGATAAATTTAAAAATAAAAAGATGCGGTATCTTTTATTAGACCAAGTAAGAAGTTGGAAAAAAATTCTTAGCAAATTTTTGGGTGTGTCTGCTTTTCTCAGCTGTAGAGCTTGCCCAGAGAACAGCGGAGAGTCCCTATGCCTGAAGAAGGGTGACTGCACCTGAAAGCTTGCTGAGAACTTTTTTTCCAACTACTTAATTGATCTAATGAAAGATATCACATCTACTCCAAGAACCTTGCCTGCCCAGGCCCTTCGACCAACACGGCTACGACCAAAAACCCTCAAGACCTTGAGCATACTCGAGAAAATAAACTCTTCACTTCTTGGCCTTTTAGCTAAGATCAAGTGTAGGGGGCATTCAAATCCCCAAGACCTCTGGGCCTACAAGTAGGAGTCCTGCCAATGGATTTTGGAGTATCTGAGGTCCTGGCCTAAAGACACTGGGGTGGAGGGTGGTTGCTGGTAGTAGTGCTGCATGATGACTTTTGAACAGTTGAGTCAGAACTGATTTAGCGAGTTTAACTTGCAGCACAAAAATTTCCACACACACCCTCCCTGCAACAACAACAAAAAAAGCATCTCAACTCTTTAGACTCTAGGCAGTACAGGTTTCTATCTGACCTACTAGTATTTGAGGCATGTCAGTTGTTTGGAGACAAGTAGGTACTAGATCCCAGCCTGAAACCACTAGAGGGATCTATGAGTAATTACAACTTCTCTCTGCACAGAGAGATGGTAAAGTACAATGCCATCCCCTGACACAACTCCTACTTGGAGCTTGCCCGTTTTACCCTGGAGCTCTTGAGCTGAGGGCTCCTCCACCTTAGGCTGTCATACAAGTCACACTAAGCCTGGACTACTCAGCAGCCTGTGACCCACTTTTCTTTTATGGCATCAAAGCTCTTATAAATTTCACAAGTTCGAAAGGCAGAGCCCATGAGCACAAACTTGTTTCACCTGCTCTTTTAAAATGAAACTGTTAAAAAGCAGATAAAACTAAGTTAGAACAGTCAAATAAACACGAAAGAGATCCCACTTCTCTTAGCCATGCACATGAATGGGGATAGGCAGAAAAAGGATGCAGTTTTAAGCAATTGGACCTGCATACTAGTAGAGGTACGCAGATAAGCACCACAGAGAGGTTGTCATGCAGAAAACAAAGTACCCGAGTTACACTCATGAAGTGGTTAGGTGTTATTTTATTATTTATAGTCATAAAGGGATAACATCAGCTTGGAAATCCCATGAAATACCAGTGTTAATTTCTTGACTGTAATTCTGTGTATAGGTACTGGGAGATGATAAAATATTATCAAAAGTGTATCTTGGCAAAGGGTATAATTCATCGGGTGCTATAGGTTCCAAAAAAGGGACGCCAAGGGGCATTTGTGCTTCCTGTAAATGGAAAGGAAGGTCTTCATGTGAGTTTGTTAGCAGTGCTTCCTCTTTGTTTAAAGTTTGTTTATAAATTCTCACATCTTGCAGATTAGTTTATCCTAAAAACAGGAAATCAGTGGAGATACGTCAGTTAGATTCATGGTACAGTCTTGTTAAACATGTCCCCAAAATCCTCCTTCTCTGAAGGCAGCAGGAACAAGGCTCCTTGCTCAGAAATCCCTGCATTTGACCCTACAAAGACCCTCCCATGGGCTAGAAAAAGAACCAGCAGCTCATTAATTCCTCTGTAGCCTGAATAAATGGGCTCTGTAATACTTTGCACAGAAGGAAGGCTGGGATTACTAATCTTCTGTATGAGAAGCACTTAATTTCTGTATTTTTTCTTAATCCAGGAGACCTTCAACAAGAACTTGGTGAGTTTTTGTCTGTGTACAATATAACCTTTTCCATGGTATAAAATTTATCCATCTAGCTGTAGGATTCATTTTCTCCATACTGGAAAAGCTCTGTTGGAACATAAAACGAAATAACACCAAGATGCCCTTGGCTAGGGGTGTTTTGTCCATAGCTCTCAGACACTTCTTTCTGGGCTGTGTGATGTTTGTATCCCGTGGCCTTACAGCAGTTGTAGTGGTTCACAGAGGTCTTATAAATTTCACAAGTTCGAAAGGCAGGGCCCATGCACAAAGACTTCATTCACCCGATCTCTTAAAATGAAACTGTTAAAAAGCAGATAAAACCAAGTTAGAACAATCAAATAAACACGATCGAGATCCCACTCTCTTGGCCATGCACATCAATGGGGATAGTCGAAAAAGGATGCAATTCTAAGCAGTTGGACCTGCATACTAGTAGTGGTATGCAGATAAGCACCACAGAGAGGTTGTCACGCAGAACACAAAGTACCAGAGTTACACTCATGAACTGGTTAGGTGTTATTTTATTAATTATAGTCATAAAGGGACAACATCAGCTTGGAAATCCCATGAAATACCAGTGTTAATTTCTTGACTGTAATTCTGTGTATAGGTACTGGGAGATGATAAAATATTATCAAAAGTGTATCTTGGCAAAGGGTATAATTCATCGGGTGCTATAGGTTCCAAAAAAGGGACGCCAAGGGGCATTTGTGCTTCCTGTAAATGGAAAGGAAGGTCTTCATGTGAGTTTGTTAGCAGTGCTTCCTCTTTGTTTAAAGTTGTTTGTAAGTTTTCCTGTCTTGCAGATTATTTTATCCTAAAAACAGGAAATTAGTGGAGAAATGTCATTTAGATTCATGGTACAGTCTTGTTAAAAATGTCCCTGAAATCCTCCTTCTCTGAAGGCAGTAGAAACAAGGCTCCTTGCTCAGAAATCCCTGCATTTGACTCTACAAAGACCCTCCCATGGGCTATAAAAAGAGCCAGCATCTCGTTAGTTCCTCTGTAGCCTGGATAAATGGGCTCTGTAATACTTTGCACAGAAGGAAGGCTGGGATTGCTAATCTTCTGTGAGAAGCATTTAATTTATGGTTTGTTTTTTTTCAATCCAGGAGACCTTCAACAAGAACTTGGTGAGTTTTTGTCTGTGTACAATATAACTTTTTCCATGGTATAAAATTTATCCATCTAGCTGTAGGATTCATTTTCTCCATACTGGAAAAGGCCTGTTGGAACATAAAACTGGGAGTAACACCAAGATGCCCTTGGCTAGGGGTGTTTTGTCCATAGCTCTCAGACACTTCTTTCTGGGCTGTGTGATGCTCGTCTCCCATGGCCTTACAGCAGTTGTAGTGGTTCACAGAAAGGTAACTGGAGATACATGGGTTAATTAGTTGGAAGATTAGGAACAAGGGTGTAAGATGGCATCATAAGATGGCTGGGAATCAGTGGAGGGATCTAAATATGTGCTTCATGTACAAGGTGCCCTATAGCATAGAGAAAATCGGCAGCTGTATTCTGGACCAACCAGAAACTTCTTGGTCAGTTCAGAGAGAGTGACTACTAGTAATCCAGCCTAGATGGCAATAATGGGAGTATCTCTGGAGCCAGGCCTTCTCCCAGGAAATGGTACAGCAGCTCCAAATCAGTGGCGTCTTTGGATACTGAGGCTCCCTGGTCACTGCAACTTAGCAAGTGGTCAAACAGTATCTAGACATTTGATATCACCCTGTTGGATGAGAGAGTTAATGGATTTATGGATTTAATGACATGAAAGGTCAGTGTCCCACCTAGTCCTGCCACATGTTGCCTCATTTATGTCCAGCATCACTTTTGTCTTTTCTGGCATTTCCTTGAGCCAGATGCTCCTCATCCAAGACTCCTTTTACAGCTACATTTGCTCAGATAACTTCTCACCCCTATTTCTCTTTCTTCCAGAGTGGAGAAAAGCTGTGGCCTGTCGAGGTAATGAAAGCTCATATTGAATCAATGGTCAATGCTCTCTTTTCTTTCCCTGTGATTTCAGTTCCCTTTTTCCTTTCTGGTCAAATGTTTAGGCCTCCCTAACGTTTTGTGGAGGGAAGTGCTTTTAACTTAGGTCAAAGGATTCAAAACCTCCTATGGCCACATTTTTTTTGGAGGAACCTAGCAGTCCCCACTGCACACACAGCAATTTCTATTTCCCTTTGTGAGTATAAATGGCAGGTTTTTAATCACTTGAGTGCCAAAAGGGTCCCTTTTGCATAGATGACAGTGTATTTCCCCTGGCATCCTGGACAGGTACATGTACATGTGTAGTCTAAGCATGCGAAGCAAGCTATGTTGGCTACAAAGGTGCACTGCTACATATACATGTCCCTCCTGGATGTGTATGGTGTTAAAAGCTTGAAAACGTAGGTGGCAGGAATGTGCGACTAGCAAGTGTTAAACTGCACAAGACGGGGTGGTGCTTTTGTATTTTAGCTCCAACATTTGACTGCCTAGGACAGTTGTTCAGGAAACTGGAAATCTGGGTTCTCGGTGCCCTTTGCCCCAACAGGATTCAAATCTCTTTACATAGCACAGTTCTTGCATTACCCCACATTGTTGTGGGCACTCGTTCTGAAACTGGGCTCTGAACAGTCAAAAGAGATAGAGCTGTGGAGCCGGGAGGCAGAGCACAAGCTAGCTGGGTCTGTCTCAGTGAGTTGGCTGCAGCTGCCCAGGAATGGATAAGGCCCTGTGTTCTAGCCTAGACCTTTGTCCATAATGAGTCTAAAATCTTTCTGCTACATGGCTCTCCAGGAGATGGGTACATGGTAAGAATACATTAAATCACTCACACATTGAGAATCTCCTGTGCTTTTGGCTTTTGCAAAGAATTACTCACCTAGAAGAAGCATCTATCCTGTCTACAGCCTGGCAGGTGCAAGTAGAGGTTGGTCAAAAGAGGTAATAGGAGCCTGACAGAGAGGCCTGTAGGCCAGTAATGATACGGGCACAATTTGATGGGAGGCTTTTGTTTGGTCTTAGACTCATACATGCCTAAGTCATTTGGATAGTTCTGAACATTGTACCCAGAGCCAATAATGTTTTGCCCCTGCTATTTAAGCATGGTGACTGTGGCGGGCCAGTAGGGGGCGCTCCTGCGTTGAGCCGCCCACCTCCCTGCTCCCGACCACCGTCCAGGCTCCGAGTGCCTCCCTTAGGGTGCCTCCTGTCCGGCCGACCCCTTCCCTGGAGCACACCCGCTAGCCTGGGGTTCCCGCTGCCACCATCCAAGGCTCTGGACTCACTTCTGGCTCTGCGCACCTTGGAAAACACAGGCCTGATCGTCCAATGGGTCCTAGACCCAATACAGGCACTTGGGGCACTTCCCCAAGTCAGGGGCTGATTAGGAGGCCTCCCTTAGTCCACCGACCTAAGGGGCCTCCTTGGCATAATTTAGACCCACCCCTCAATAAGTCTCCACACCGGTCACAAAGGAGAACTTTATTGATTACAGGGGTAGGGCGGAAATAGGGTAAAAGGTAGAGCAATATCATAGAAATCTTACAGGAATATCAAAGGAATCCCATAGAGCAAACCAGGGTGGCTGAGGTAGCCGTTTCAACACGCATCTGAGTTACTGAAGCTAAATATCTGATCGGATCTCGAGTAGGTTACTCACTCGCATCATCCAGAGGAGCTTGTTGTTTCCTCTGGAGGCAGGGCACTCTTGCAGCATGCGGTGATGAGGAGAGAGCCAGGGTCAGATTCACCTGGATGACCGCATGGATAATGGCTGCCCTTCTTCCTGGCCCAGGC